>NW_027472026.1:300000-542500 GCF_965638725.1 Aptenodytes patagonicus
TCCTTGGCTAGTGTAAGCATTAGCTAGCAACAACTAAAACATCGGTGCGTTATCAACTTTGTTCTCATCCTAAATCCAAAACACTGTACCAGCTACTAGAAAGGAAATTAACTCTATCCCTGCCGAAACCAGGACAGCAGTGCAGGGCTGGCTGGAGTTACCCGGTGCTGTCTGCTCCACTGAGCTGGGCTGGCTCTTTGGCCGTTAATCCCATTTGGGGAATGGTTGGCTTTCCAGGCCTGCCCTCAGGATTTTGTTATTTCTGGGAAACGGCGTAGTTGAGTGGTAGCTCAGAGGGTTTGTTCTGATCCTTTTATCCATTGTCCTTTCTTCTTTTTTCATTTTCCACCTCTTGATCTGACTGAATAAGTGAGCAGGGGGAGGAGGCAAGGCTCTGCTAAGCATTACTCTGCAGCAGAAAGGAAGCCCTTGGGGGTGGTGTCCAAATTCCTGGCATCACTATCTGAATACTGTGGTTCTCTAGGCTAACCTAATAGCTCCATTAACCTTGTTTTCATGTCCTGGGGCTTTGCTGCAGCCTCAGAACTAATGGTGGGAGCTTCACAGATATGAACATCGACAGTCAAAGAGGCAGGATTGAGGTTTGGAGAAAGTACGTCACGTCAGCAAGCTGAAGAAATACAACTTAGTTGGAGGCATGCTAATTGCAGAGAGGAGGCTGGAACCTCCTTCAGATGTTTTCTAGGGCCTCTTACAGACAAGAGACTGGGCTTACAAGGGCCCTTTATGACTTTGCTGTGTATATACATTCTGTGTGTGACTTCGGATGTACCAGCTTGTTGTGCTGCTGTTCAGAGGGGCCTTGACAGGCTGGAAAAATGGGCCAATAGGAGTCTCATGGAGTTCAACAATGGGAAATGCCAATTTCTGCACCTGGGGAGGAGTAACCTCATGCAGCAGTACAAGCAGGGGACTGACCACCCGAAAAGCAGCTTTGCAGAAACACTGGGGGTACTGGTGGACCACAAGTTGACCAGCAATTAGGAAAAGCATTGCCAGCAGGTCAAGGAAGGTGATCCTTCCCCTCTGTTCTGCTCTGGTGAAACCACATCTGGAGGACTGTGTCCCGTGCTGGGCTCCCCAGTGCAGGGAAGACATGGACATACAGGAGGGTGTCCAGTGAAGGGCCACAAAAATGATGAAGAGACTGGGGCATCTGTGATATGCGGGGAGGCTGAAAGAGTTGGGACCATTCAGCCTGGAGAAGAGAAGGCTTAGGGGGATTTTACCAATGTGTATATGATGTCAGGGAGCAAAGGAGATGGAGCCAGACTCTTCTCAGTAGTGTCCAATGGCAGGACAAGAGGTAATGGGCACAGAGTGAAATAGAGGAAATGCTGTTTAAACATAAGGAAACACTTTTTTTTTTTTCCACTGGAGAGGTGGTTGAACGCTGGAACGTGTTGCCCAGTGAGGTTGCAGAATGTCCATCCTTGGAGATATTCAAAACCCAAGTGGACACAGCCCTGGGTAACCTGCTATAGCTGACCCTGCTTTGAGCAGAGGTTGGATTAGCTGATCTTGAGAGGTCCTTTCCAACCTCTGTCCCTTCCATAGAATGCTGTGGTTCTGCTGGACCTGCCTTCATGATGCAAGTTGCCTTTCTGAGTGAACTGCTGTATTTGGAAATCTGCATCCTTCACTCACTGTCCTGCTACATACTCCCTTGCAGTTTTGCAGGCATTGGCTTTCTAGAAACTTACCCTGCTTTCTTAATTTAGCTGGAAGCTCTGTGCTAGTGTCCATAGGCAGTGAGATGCCTGCCTCATGCTGATCGAGGCTGTGTATGAAGGCTGTGGTGGCTGGCTCCATTCTCTCTTGCAGAACAGGAGGTGGCTGATGCAGCCAGTTTTGGAGTTGGACAGTCAGAGTTCCTCATGTAATGAATGAGGAAGGGATACAGGGGACTGTCAGACTTCTGTCTCTACTCAGGAGTTAGGCATCTCTCTTAATTTTGGCCAGCACTACCTCTAGTGCCACCCATCTGCATCGCTGAGGAGCAGTCATGACATGTTGAGGATATGAGGCCAGAAGCTCATTTCTAAATCGGGTGGATGTTTCCTCCTTCCTGAGTTCACTCTGCTTTCCCATGTAAGAGTTCACCATTGACCAAAGCTGGAGCCGTGGGCTAACCTGTCTTATAAATTAAGTACAGGCAAAACACTTCATGTATACTGAACTCCATGGGATCGGGGACTTTTGTGCTTTGGCGTCTCACTGGGTGAGAAGCTCTATAAAGTGGGGTGTCAGGCATCCTTGCATTATCAGTAAGAAATGTGTCCTAGATCAGTGGGCCCCGACATCAGTACCTGAGGCTTAGGACTTTCTCAATACACAGGTATTTCAGTTCTTCAGCAGAAGCCAAAGGTGAATCTGCCAAATGGAGCCTGTATTTGCTGCTACCAGTGTTTCTTGTTTTCATAAACTGGCTGAGCCTGTTATTGTTTCTCTGGATAACCTCAAATAAAACCACAGTGTGCTGTTTGGAAATGTTCCTTGAGTAGGACTGACCTAACCATTGAAGATGAGTGCTATATGGTCAAGACGGCTCTCTGCTTGGCTGGTTGTAATATTTCAATTTGAAGCTGACGTTTCTTTCCCTTTGCAATGACGATAGTTTTTGACTGTCATAGCAGTGATTCTGCTTTATTAGCCTGATATTTTTCTTTTATAAAATTACTCCAAAGGCAGTGGTCTTGAATCAAGAGGTTCATTAATAATTGCACTGGGGTTTCATCCTTTCTCACTTCTGCATATATCATCATATTTCAGTGTTGAAGTGGGTCTTCCGTAGTTTCTGAGGCATCAGTCGTTAAGACAGAAGTAAAGTCTTTTCAGTTTAATTGTGGTTAGCTGGACCTAGCTGACAAGCGAGTGTCGTGTACTCTAACAGGAGTAGCTCAGGGTGATCCATTAGCTTACCTGGAGTTTCTTGGAAACCCAACCCATTTATAGCAGGTAGCTGTGTAACTCGCGTAAGCGTAGCTTCCAAGTGACTGGTGTGGTTTGATTGTGAAAGGTTTGTCACAGTCAGGGGTCTCCTAAAGTTTTGATAGTTCTCTTCCATTGTTTATATTGGTTGCACATGTCAATATTTGCTTGGCAACAGCAAAAAGGGACATTTGAGGCTTTTTATTTGGTTATGCAAACGGCCCTGTGGGTTTGACTTCATGTTGCATGTTACTATTGTTGGCAACATTCTCTGTGTATTGTACATGGCCACCTCCTCTCCACTCTTCCTGTTGGACGTTGTGCTAAAGGTGCTCGGCTTTCACCCTTGTTCTGTGTATTCAGGATTCAGCTCCTCGTAGGGTCTAGCGGGGTGCCCTGGCATCACAGAAGGCCAACAGCATACTGGATGTACAGATAGGAGCATACCCAGAGAGTGGGGGAGTGATTATTCCCCTCTACTCAGCACTCCGTAGACCACACCTCGATACTGCATCCATTGTGGGGCCCACAATATAGGAATGGCATTGCCGAACTGGTGTGAGTTGAGGAGAGAGTCCATAGGGTGGATGGGGGCTGAAGCACTTGCCCTGACAGGACAGGCCACAGGAACGGGAATTCTTCGGCCTGGAGAAGACACTGCTTCAGAGGGATTTCGCAGCAGCCTGCTAGTGTGTACAGGGAGGTTATCAAGGAGACAGAGCCCGGTGGTGCGTGGGGGAGGATGAGAGGCACAGGGGCGTCATTGAACTAGGTGGTTCCGTCTGGGCACAAGGAAGCTTTTTTCACTGTGAGGATAATTAAGGTGGGGAAGGGCCAGGGGCCCAGAGGATTTTTGGATCTTCCATCGTTGGAGGTTTTGAAAGACTTGACTAGACAAAGGCCTGAGCAATCTGGTCCGACTTCATAGCTGACCCTGCTTTGAGCAAGAGGTTGGACTAGAGATCTCTCAAGGATCCTTCCTACCTTAATTATTTCATGATTCTGTGATAAAGGTCTGTGATATACAAAGGATTAGAAGGATATTACTTCATTGTCCCTTTTGACTGAAAAATCCATGGATCTAGGTTGCCTTTTTTTTTTTAAAGAGATTGAAGTAATTGAATTTTATTTCAGAAATCATAGATAACTCTTGAATGACTTCTCATAGGTTTTCCTGCTTTTGTCTTTAGAGGGGCTGCTGAATGAGGATGTTGCATTTGAAAACATGCTGCAGAGCCTGTATTTCACATTTTTTTGTCTTTTTTGCAATGTTATAATTTTGTGGAGTATTTCTTACCTTTTGGCTTATAGTGCTTGACAGGCTTTTTATACCTTTCACTAATTTTCATCTAGTCAGTACATTAATGAGAGCAATGGCCTATGTATTTCCAATCTGTTATATTGCAGTTGCTCTGCTCTGGATATTGTAAGAATTTATGCCCCCTGAATCTTATTTGCAAGACAACTTTGTGGTTGTTTTCCATCTTAGCCATCCTGTAACCATTCACATACTGCAACAGTAGAATATCTTTCTAATATATTCTAATTTACAAAGGCTTTTTCCCCCTAGTTACCCAACTATTCTGTTAATAATTAGTACACCCCCCGATCTTTGTCTTGAGCCTTTTTTATTTTTTTTTGTGATAACTTCCATCATACCCTGAGCGGGCTGAATTCCTGTGCACTGGAGTCCTTTTGTACTAATCCATGTTCACTCTGTGTGGTCTTTAGGCTTCTGGTATGCCAGGAAACAGTGAAAGATTGCTGCTTATTTTTTTTCTTCAAACTTCTATTTTTTATCTTATATCAGCCTAGTTTGGACACTGGAAGATCTAGGTCATGCAGATTTGGTGATTTTTTTTTTTTTAACATTCAGAAAGTCTTGAAGTTGTGTATGTTTCATCTTAATAGAGACATTCAGTATAGTGCTAAATTCGTGACTTTTTTTTTGCCAGCTGTATGAAACAGGGTTAACATTGATTAGAAAAAGGGATAATTGTCAGTCTCCAAAGAGACATTTGCTTAAGTTTTCACTCTTAGTTCCAGTAGCAATTTTAAAATTAATTTGTTCTCCATTTCCAGTGTCACAAATGAATCTCTTGTGCAGTCTTGCTTTGTAAATTTGGCTGTTGGACTTACAAGTGGAAGTACCCACTCCACAAAATACTGAACTGAAAATTATATGCATCGTGTTAGATACAGTGTTTTCAGTCTTACCAGTTCTTGATTACATCATGTTGCCATATTTTACATCATACTAACTGTAGTCCTAGCAGAGATAAGAGCAAACTTGGACTGCTCACTAGTTTTCTAAAAGCTTTGCTAGCATAAGTGGGAAGTGCATCTGTTCTGCGCTTTTAGGTGCTTGTTCCTGAAGACAGCCTCATCTCTGAACAGCAGCTGAACAACCAGTGTCTGTCTATTTGCTTCAGCAATGCGGGTCTACCTTTGCATTTCAGTGATGTAATGGCAGTTAAGTCTACTAGACTGGTTATGGAAACACCGGTATTCTCTGCTGGCAAAACTGTTTGTGCTACTATAGTAAAGACATTCATGAGCAATGCAGTCTGTCAAGGGAAAATACAGACTTGTTGGTGTATCTGTCCTTCAGCTAGCAGTATTTCATTGACACAATGAAATGTGTCAATGGTAAGGGGTTAATGATGAGGAGTAAGTGGCTGTTACCTAACAATTAACAAGGTGTTGCTAGTCAGAGTAGACATGGTGGCTTACTTGGATTCTGCTTGTTTCTTTTTTTTTGCAAATATAAAACCTTAATTCTTGCATGGGAATACTGTAATTCTGCATCTGTTTTTTGTGACCTCCACTGATGACTTTTGACTAGTTTGAATTTCACATCAAAATATTTTATTCAAGTCCAGCTTAACTGAATCTTAAGAAGTAGGATGTACTACTCTTGTTGTCTTGCTATTTGCTGAATGGAAATTTGTGCACAGATCTGATAATAGTCTGTCAGCACTGTGAGGCTTTGGAGTTTTTTGGTTACCTTTTTTTTTAAAAAAAGAAAAAGCTGGGGGACAAAAAATGCTGTTTAACTGATATAAAAAAGTAGCATACAAAGCAAGGTATTTTGGAACATTATATTTAGTAGATGTCTCCCTGAAGCAAAGTTAATTGGATGGGAAGAATTGTGAGATTGTCACGACAGCCTAATTCTGAGACTTGGTCTGCACTTGGCTTCACTGGCATGCCTGTGTGCGTGTAGGTTCTGATTATTTTCAGTAAGGTAGTTACGCTAGTAAAAGGCCTGTTATGCAGTTTGTTCTGTTAAATTGCGATAAACTGCATGGATACAACTACTGTGCCAAAGAAGTGTTATGTTGTTTTGATTTTGATGGCCTAGCTAAGAAAGTAAAACTTAACTGTAGGTGAAACTGAAGTCAATGTTCACAGCTACCAGTTTGCCCCACAGATAGTTATCTTTTAAATCTCCGTTGTGTCAATAAACACTTCCCATATAGATTGCAGTGCAACATATAGCATGATTTTATTCTAGTTTATTTATTCTAAAAACTTAATTTTTTTTTTTAAAGTGTGCACATCTATTTTGAGACTGCCTGAAATATGTAGGCAGAAGTGCTAAAAGTTTGGACTATAGATGTTCTGTTCCCTTTGTTATTTTCCAACTTGTAGACTCTAGTAGGTCAACACAATGTCTTGCCTGGAATTTCCTTGCATTCTAAAATTAGGAGAAGGATCTAGGAAACAATAGCAAATGAAGTCTCTAAACCTCCTGCTCTGGCTTGAACCTTTGTTGTCATTTAGACTTTCACCTACTTCCTTTCTTATTAAACTGATTTGCATTAGAAAGAAATTAAAAAGAACTTATGCTGTTCAGTGTCAAGAGGACTTTTTTTTTTCCCTTCTTTTTTTACTTATTACGGTCTCCTGTACTACTTTAGACATCAAGAGTATGAATTTCATATCACTGCTGTTCATCCCAGAGCACTTCTCCTTTTCAGTATGGCGAGTGATGTGGAAGTACGACAACCTCAGTGTAGCAAAGGCCGTGCCGTGTTTTGCAGTCCCTCAAACATGCATTTGCACCCAGCAGCGCTTCCTGACTGAGACATCTCTATGGGAAATTGCAGAAGTTTTGATCTACAGCAGAGAAACTTCTCAAGTTATATTATTAGACCTCATCATCATCCCTTCTAGTGGGGCGAGCAGCTCTCTTTATGGTCTGCGTATTTTTTCATGGTTATGTTGTGCATCACCTTTTCCTTACCCCTCCCTTGTCTAGTCTGTATTACTGTTCTTTGCAATGTTATGAGTGACAGTTGTGGGTGTCCCACCACCCCAAACCTGAACAAATCTCAATACCCCACAACTACTCCTGGGGAGGTCTGTTTCAGCAACCTTTTATGCAGATGGATTACTGGAAAGGCAACTGAGAAAGAAGGTTCAGACCTCAAATTCTTGTTTGATCCTTCTCAGTGTGGTCTGTGTAAGCAGCCCTGACTCTCTGGACGTGTTTTCTGATCTGTAAGTAATCCTGCGATTACATCTTCTGTTGCTTACTGTAACTCTCTCTCTGCCTCTGGAGTAGGACAGACAGGATGGATTAGAAGTGGCTTCTGCGTGTTACTTCATAGACCTGAGTTTGTTCCTAGCTTCATTGCTACTTTCTTTTGCATCATGGATTGAGTTATTAGCTTCTTAAGGTTTGGCCATCTAAAACTCATAAATTGTTAGAGGTGACTTAGAGCACTTGTCTGTACTGTGGCAGAACCCAAACACATAATCAGAGACACAGTGTTACTATGTGTGTGTGCAACAGTCTCTGCCTTTATCTATTTGTGGGTTATGGGTAAACTTCTTTTCTTTACTGAAAAATTTCTTTACTGAAAGAGTGGTTAAACATTGGAAGAGGCTGCCCAGGGAAGGGGTTGAGTCCCCATCCCTGGAGGTATTTAGAAGACGAGTAGATGAGGCGCTTAGCGACATGGTTTAGTGGGCATGGTGGTGTTGGGTCGATGGTTGGACTCGATGATCTTAGAGGTCTTTTCCAACCTCAATGATTCTATGATTCTTAAAACTGTCTGTTTTCTGCCGTGGCCCAATATTGTTTGATTGTTATTCCCAGGCACTCTGAAATGATCCAGGAAATGCAGCAACCACCACAGTCCAGTATCCTATGTCCGACAATAGTTAGAAGCAGCTGCAAGATTTGTTCCGTTCATAATTATAGTATGCTGTGCTTAGTAAACTTACTGAGAGGCTGTTGATGTCTAGGAAGAGTATGATTGATGAATCTTGTAATTTACCATTTATAGCTAATTGACTTCTGAGAACAAGAGTAGGTGTGAAGAAGTTGGATGTTGTTAGACTAGGAGAACTCTAGAGGTCCCTTCCAGTCAACATTTCTATGACTGTGGTGTTTCTAGAAAGGAATTCTTTCCTTCTCTAATTCTTTGTTACTTGGGCCCTACAGATAGTTTGCCTGCTCCTTTTCTTTTCTGGTACAAGTGGCACAAACGCTTTCCCTGTTGGTGTAGGGACCTGTCACTGATGTCCTGACAAAATGTACTGTACAGCAGATGTGTATGACAGCAGGGACAGAACTTTGGTCTGGAAGTCCCCTTATGTTTCTCCTTTGTTGGCTTCTCTGGACCAGATTCATAAACACTGTCGTGTCTGCTGGCAAGCTGCTTTATAGTGACTTCCTCATCACGCTAGTATTTGAATGCCTAAGATGAACTGTTATCTTAGGAAACAAGGAACAGCCATTTTGTATCCTACAAGGGAGGGAGAAGAGCAGTGGGATGATAGAGATGTTAAATGAATCATGAAGCTAAACTCATTAAATGCCTTTCTTCTTTCACCCTCGCCTCTTGTAGACCTTAATCGGTGTTCTTATTTGTGTAGCGACTGCACTTTGAGGACCTCACCAGGACAGAGGTTATGAGAAAAGGCAGTTGTCTTCAGAGATGGATGCTCAGGTTTGCCCTGAGGTGAGAAGACAGGTTTCCCACAGAACTGCTGCTGACCCAGTTTTGTTCTCTCCTGTCATAGCCTTTCTTTAGGCTTCTGAATCTGCGCAAGCTGGGTCTGAGTGACAATGAAATCCAGAGACTTCCCCCTGAGGTTGCCAACTTCATGCAACTGGTGGAACTGGACATCTCCCGTAACGGTAAGGTCAAAGCTAAATGGGGAGTGGGTGCCCCACAGCCCTGCTTCTCTCAGTGTAGTAGTACTACCCTGTGCACTCATGTTCTGGAAGAGGCAGTACCCTTTCACAGTCCTGCAGAGTGATCTCTTGTGGGTCCTGAGCTATGAAAATATGGTTGTCTTACTGTGTCTTAGGCTGTTACCAGTACCTGGTGTCCCATTTTCCATGATAGGCTCTTCTCAAGCCTCTTTTTTTTCTTTCACATATTTTTTCCAGACATTCCAGAAATTCCTGAAAGCATCAAATTCTGCAAATCCTTGGAAATCGCAGACTTCAGTGGGAATCCTCTCTCCAGGTAGGAAGGCATATGCAACCCTTTTGTCCAGCTGAGAATGAGAGTTGAAGTTCCTCATTCTCCCTAGCTTTCTCTGGTCTTCATCTTGTAATTGTCTTCCCTTGAAGTCAAGGCATAGGATCACCCTGCCTTTGCCAAGACCTGCAGATGTCTGCTCTCCTAGCAGGTGGAACACTCAGCATAGGGAGGAGCTGGTGTGTGCTCCCTCTTCTGTGGGGCCTATGGCTTGGATTGATGAGCCTTTAGTCATACTGTTGCCACTGGTGTGAATGGTGAGGCCTTTTGTCCTTTTGGAATAAGTTTGTTACTCTCTCCCCATCCCTTCACCCTGGTGCAGAAACCGGAATGGGTGTGGACTCGTTGTAGTAGAGGGGTAGAGAAAGGCCTGCATGCTATCTTCTGCTCTCTGTCAGTCCTTTTTGCTCTCTGTCAGTCCTTTTTGCTCTCTGTCTTCTTATTTATAACTTAGGATGGCTGTCCTTTGAACTCTGTGTTCCGTCGGTTTCCCCGATATCTCAGTGCCCAGAGCTATGTCCAAGAACAGGGCTCTCTGCCTTGTCTCTTCAGTCTTCTGTCTCTACAGCTCTTAATCCATGATGTTTTGGCAATTTAAGTATGGGTCCTCTGCCTTGGTGAACCATGCTTTGAGGCAGTGGTGTCTTGATGCATTGTCTGCCAGGGTCCCTGTAGATGCCAGTTTGACTCCAGATGCCTGCTGCCCTTTGTGCTCCTGGGCAAGTGCTGCCCAAGTCGCCCTTTAAATAGATTTAACTCTCTGGTTCCCTCTTGTGGTGCCAGACACTGCCAGAGTGGGACAAGCTTTTCAGTCGGTGAGAATCCCTGTACCACAGGAATGACCAGGACTTCTACACTAGAAGTTATTTGTCAGTGTCTTTTTGTGGCCCAGAGTTGTAAATGTGTGTCGTGAGCAGTGGGGCACAGAAGCTCCAGGAACTGCCTGTGAACAGCAAAGGATTTCTCCTTTTCACGGGTCTTTCCCTGTTCTGTTGCACCTTAGAGCTGTTATGATGATACTACTTGGTCCTGGGGAATGCTGCAGTGTCATCTGCAGAAATATCCTTAGGTGGGCATTTGGATTACGTGGTAACCCTCCCTACTTCCAAATTTAAATGATCGCATGGCATATGCTTGAGTACTGCAGAGCCAAGTTTGCACACTTGGACACATAGTGACTTTGGTGCAAGGGGGTATTGTTGTCTTGAAAATGGGGCATATTCTGGATCAGGAGCCAGGGTCAGAGTTGGTTCCTGCTCTTCTCCTTTCTACATGTTGATACCAATTGGGATAAGACTGGCTTTTTGGAGATTTAAGTGAGGAATTTAGGGCTTGTTTTGTGCACAGAATTAATGGTGTTTTGTTCTGTCGTGCTTTCACAGGCTTCCAGAGGGCTTCACACAGCTTCGGAGCCTGGGCCATTTGGCTTTGAATGATGTGTCCCTGCAGAGCCTCCCCAGTGACATTGGGAAGTGAGTATGCCCCCGTTCCTCATAACGGGGAGGAGGGTTGGGGTGGGGACACCATGCTATTGGGGTGGCGACACTAGCAGGACTTGGAGGGGAAGAGCGTGCCATCCCAGTTACAGCTTGCCACTGTACTGAACATACTGTGTGAGCACGTCTAAGTATTCTTGTTAAAAGACAACCTTTTTAAAAAGGTTCCTTTCCTGGTCTCAGCTGCTTGTCCTCCTGTGTGGTCTGTGGCACAGGCAAGGAGTGCATCCAGGCTTCTCAAATCCTCTATCTTTCCTTACTTTATGAGTGCCCGTTTGCCCCTCTCCAAACAGGTGTGGTCTGTCTGATGATGTTGAAATGATTTATGCTGCTAGCAAATGGCCAAGGCAAAGCCCATGGGGCTTTGCCTGTGGGGTGCAGTGCCCCTCCCATGGGATTTGGCTTTCTACACGTGAGGGATTTTATTTTTTTGGGCAGACAGTCCTGTATGTGATACCATGTTTTCTTGTCCTGAGTTTGGGTGCAGTGTTGTTCCCCCATGATTTTGCAATAAGCAGTCACCTTCATCAGTAGTCATTTAAGATCCTCTTTGTTTTTTGTTTTCCCCTGTCATCTCCATGCATGGGTACACACTCATGTGCATGCATTTGTGCAGGTCATGAGGGGTGGTCCCAAGGGAAGGGATATGAGCATCTCCTTTTATCCCTGAAGCTCTATTCAGTGAATCTGGCTTTCTTGCTCCCTTTTCTCTTGCAGTTTGGCAAACCTGGTGACTTTGGAGCTACGTGAGAACCTGCTAAAGACTCTCCCCACGTGAGTGTCTGTCTGGTGGCTTCAGGAGTTTCCTGCCCGATTGTTCTTACTGATTCCTCAGGGACTTGCTGTTTCTGTAGTACAGGTTCTAGCACTTTGCTTGGGAGGGCTCAAGGCTTTGCATAAATTAGCTGCATCTTGCTGGATTTCTGTAAATTGGGGTGAGGAGGGAGAGAGATGGTACAGGTCTTAAGAGCAGGGAAGGATGTTCAGAATCTGTACTCAGCCTCTGTGTCAGGATTGATTTGTAATAGACGGGGTTCCACAAGAAAGCTGTTGGAAATGGTGAGAACCATTTTTCCTGAAGAGGTGGAGCAGATGACAGATTCTTTTGGAAAAAGAGAGAAAAATGTACTGATGTGGGTATAGGAAGAACTCTGTATACAGTGAAGTTCATCATTTGAAGAGCAGCAGAATACAGCTGAAGACACATTTTGCTTCTGACATCTCTGTTTTCTTGGGTATCCCTTCTGATTGTTCTGGTTGAGCAGTTTGTGGGAATGGGTGGGATAACTGGCTTTCCTGCAGCAGACAAAAAATAAGCCAGCAAGGGAGAAGAGGTAAGTCTTGTTAAATGTTTCAGAGAGTTAGGGACAGAGATGAATTCCTGGTAGAGGATCTGGTTGGTACAGCTGATGCTATCAGGTAGATAGGATGTGGAGTACTAATGAGTCTCTACGTTAATCTCTGGTTTGGAGCCCATGAGAGTTGTTTGTTGAGTTTTCTAACCTACGTTAGCTCTGTCAGCTTGTTTTCTGCCTGCTTATCCATCCAACTGATGATTCCCTCAGTCTTCCTTGAACATACGTTGGAAGGGATTCTACTTGACTTCTTTTTGAATAGCAGTGTGTTTTGGCACCACACAAACTCCGCAGTGAATGTGTGAAGCATGCAACTATTGTCACTTTTCCTCAGTGCCCTCTTACTATTCATGGCAAGTATTCAATTTGACTACCCGTACTTTCCCTCTTGCTCCTCTGCTTTATTTAAAAAAGAGGGCAAAGGAGGCATCTCATGATACAATGTTCAGGCAAGGCTTTGAGTCTCTAAGCAGTTAGGGCTTTAGTCTTGCTTCTTCTGTGATGGCCATGCCTCCCTCACTGTGAGACGTTGCTTTGACTCAGGCGCATGCTCTTCCTGATGGTTATTTTCCTCTGGGACCTGCAAGTACAGGCTTTGTATGACATCAGTTATATCTGCTTGTAGAATTCATGTGTCAGCTTTGACCCAGAGGACAAGACACTTCTAAAAAGGAGCTGAAAGAGTCTGCACTGGTCAGCTCCCAGGCTTCATGTCTGGTGATTACACAATGTAGAAGCATAATTCAAATTAACACTGTCATCTTGTCTCTGATGCCAAAGTCACTGGATCTTTTCTGCACAGAAGTTGTCAGCATTAACACCCTGTCACAGAAAGGCCCCACATGGAATATAGCCACAAGGGAGAACATGAGAGCCAAAGCTCCTTGTGCCAGGCTGAGAACAGGCAAGCAGGAGAAATTTGGGTCCTGGTGCTGGGACCCAAATGTCTGTTCCATGTGTTCTTTGTGTTCATACAGACAGGTACCACCACTGTGATACATCATATAAACGAAGAGGTGCAATAGCTACATCCAAAGCTGGGCTTTCAAACTGCAGTGAAGAATGGTCCCAATGACTTTTCACCATCTAGGAACCAGCAAGTATCTGGAGTTTGAGAATTCAGTCTGTGACCAAACCCATATGGTTTCTGGGGAGATCTCTCATGCCCAGTGCTCCCTTGTTTCCCTATGTTAGATTTGTATGCTATCCAGCAAGATACTTGTAGCATGCTATGAGTTTTTGGGGTTTTTCTCTGAAAGATAAGTCCAGGCTTGATATTCATTCTGCAGTGCAATTCCAGCTTCCTTTGATCTTTCCTCAATTTCCCAAATTCTACTTTTGGATGACTTCCAAAAGTAGAAGGAGGATCTTGAAGGCCAAGGCAATTTTCGTCAGATCTGTCAATCAAATATGAGATCGAAATCAATGGCCAAAGAAATTTCAGTGGTACTGTCAGGTACTCTACCCAGGTCCGAAGCTCTCTTGTACTTAGTCTGGTTGCAAATTGTGCCCAAGAATGGCTCTAAACAAGTCCAAGTGATCTTGCCAAAGAGTAGAATGACTTATTGAAATGATTGATGCTTTTAGTTTTCAAGGTTACTGAGCCCAGTAGGTAGATGGGCTTCAATACTGTGAATTTGTGACTGCATAATGCATCAGTGTCCTTTTGATTTTTGTTGTTGTTGTTGAGCTCCTTAAAAGATCCAGTTTGCAATGACCTTTACTTGTCAAAATTTAATTTCATTGGTTAGTCTTCTGCTGTCGACTGAGTTCTGAAACAGTTCGTCTTGTACAGTTGATTATCACTCCTCATGTCTCCCACACAGATGGGACACAGCTTGCCAATAATTTGGAAAGGGTAGCTCTTGTTGATGTATTCTCATGGAATAGTGGAGGGTGATCTATACTGAGGCATTTTGCAAGACCTTGTATATCAACATGGATTCCACAGCTCACTTGTCCCTATTTTGGGAATTCAAACTGTGAAGGTGCGAAGGGACAGTCAAGGCTGCTTCACCCTTCAGAGAAGTCAAAGAGCAAATGTACAGTCATAATGAGAGACTGCTATACAGCAGAATCCTTTTGATGATCCTGTTGATAAACCTTTGCTTGAGTTAATATCTCAAAATCCACCACTGCATAAGGTAAGAACTTGCTTTTCCTGTGTAGCCCAAATATTTTTTATAGCCTGGCCCAGGCAAGACATATCTCTTTTATCACTTTCTCACAGATTTGCAGCCCCCAACTTCCTTAGCTTGGATGGCATTGAGATGTATAGCTCTATTTCCAGAGAAATGTAGTGATTTCTGTATTAGGACAATTCCTTATGAAAAGAATAAAAAGAACTGAAGACCCTCCCTACTGGGGAAGCGGGCAGTGCTGAGATGGCGGTTCTGCCCTAGTGTAAAGTGAGAGGCAGCAACCCCTGTTTGGGGAAGTGGGAGTTGGAGTTGATGGGGTAGGACTGAGAGCCGAGGACACATGAACACCTGGGCCATGTCAGAAGAACTGAATCCTGGTTTTGTGGGGTTGCAGACTGCAGCCTTTTATATCACCAGGTCGTAATGTGTTTGGATACTCAGGGCACATCCTTGGACTACCAGTGTTGACAGGCTTTGGTTCCCGTGCAGGCTTCTCGTAGTATCTTGCCTAGTGCACTTCTTGTCTGTATGTCTTGACCTCTTCTGAGACATCGTGCCAGTGTTGTCCTTCCCTTTCTCTTAAGCAGCATGGGCATCCCATTTGGGGAAACTGAGACTGTTGAATTTGTCATTCCTGCCTCTCCCTGCAGCTATGGTCCCCTTGCCCCCCAAATATGTATTGTCCTCTGCTGACTCTCTCCCGTTACCTGTTAGTCTGTGCCCAGGTCCCTATCCTTGCTGCAGAAATGGGCAGCAATATTAAGGCGTGGCTTGTCATCTGTCATGTTTTTGGTCACAGAGTATTTTATGGTGGGAGGGGGAGACGGCAAATTGGTGACAGAGTGGAAACTGGCTGCTTTGGGACTGCTGGTGCTACTGAACCCAATTCCCTGGTGCAGATGGTCTGGCTTGGGGAAGGGTACCAACTCCCCTAAACTGCTTGGCTTAGAGGGACTATGAAAAAGGTCAGGATTGCCCCACCTGTTTTAGGAGTTATTAAAAATTATGTAATTTGTGAGATGTGTGTCCCAGATGCTAACCTTCTGTTCGTTCTTTCTTTCTTTCTTTTTTTTTTTTTCTTCTCTCTTCCCCTCTCTACTCCCTGTATCTTGCAGTTCACTCTCCTTCCTTGTCAAGTTAGAACAGTTGGATCTTGGTGGCAATGATCTGGAAGTACTGGTAGGTGAGGGATGGTGGGGAGGGAATATGGGTGGTTGGTAGGGGCAGAACCCTGTACCTCTGTGGAAGCAAGTGGTTTTTCATCTGAAATGCAAAGAAATAGACCCGCAGGTTGTTTGGGAAGATTCTCATCTGCCCACCATGACCTAGTCATTGTTCCCAGCATAATGTTCTCTTCATGTGTTGGCCCTTGTGTCTTGCTTCCTACTGTCCTCATGCACAACTTGCTCTGCTCTTTCGAATCACTTTTGCTCTGGGATGTTAATTCTTGCTATCTAGCTGCCTAAGGATCTTTTCTTTCCAATGAGACTCTCTAGTACTTCCTTTCTCTTCTGTGTTGCACTGCCCCCAGTTGTTGCTTTTCTCTTCTGCTAGGCCAACTTTCTGCCTTTCTCTTTTCGGATTTGATTTCTCTACTGCAAAGTGCAGGACTATTCCGTGTTGTTCCTGGCAGTGAAGTCAGCCAAGCATGGGGTGTGTGCCCTCTGGATTGGGGTGCCTCCATGGAGGGCTCTGAGCGTAAGCGTGCTGAGAGCCAGTGCAGAGTCTTGAAATTCAGCTTGTCTTGACATTCAGGGACATCCAATGATATTCTTTAATTTTGCAGCTATGGATTAAGCTGTTACTGAATCCTGCTCTTAATGTTCTGGAATGCTTTTTGGCAGAAACCTATCTAAATTGGGAGGCAAAGGAGTTCGTGCAGCTTGCTATGCACAAGGCTGCAGCTTACTTGTGAGAACAGTTGTCTGACACTTGAACCGCACTCCAGTGGTGCATTAACTCCAAACCCAAATGCTAATCAGTGTGTATGGTGTTTGTGGAGTGATGCTGTAAACGTATGTCTACCATTGCTGATGGTGCTGCTCTATCATGTTGAGTTGGCCAGTGTTACCCAAATGTTTGTTTTCATGCCTGAGAGGAGGAAGAGGAGAAAGACTCATTTCTTCCATTAAGCCAGAATTTCCAAAACCCTGTTTAGTTCTTGTCTTGCCTGCTACCAGACAGTCCTTGCTGTTGTCTTCTGTGTTTCCTGTTGGGACCTTCTGCAGCCAGTATGCCATCCCAGACATTTCCAAACATATGTGGTGCTATATTGTGGCACACCAACATGTTAGCTTCATAAACAATTTGGTGAATAGTTCTAGGAGGTGTAAAAGCAGTAACAATGTCTAGCTTTGCAGAGGTGTGGTGTGATTTGTAGCATCCTCGAGCAGCTTCTCCCCTGTGGAAGGGACTGATGCTATTACTGTCCTGCTCTGTTACAGCCAGATACTCTGGGAGCGCTACCCAACCTGCGTGAGCTTTGGTTAGACCGGAACCAGCTCTCAGCCCTGCCTCCGGTGAGTACCTGTTCAGGGCCATTGATTCACCACTTTGCTCCCTTCCTCAGCTGCTCCCTCGAGCTGTAGTGTCTCCTTTCTGATCCTAGGAGCTGGGCAATCTCCGCCGCTTGGTCTGTCTGGATGTGTCAGAGAACAAGCTGGAGCAGTTGCCCAACGAGGTCAGTGGGCTAGTAGCACTGACGGACTTGCTCCTGTCACAGAACCTGTTGGAATGCATTCCAGATGGGATTGGTGAGTATTGCGGGGTGGGGAGCAGTGCAGGATTTCACTGCCTTGGGCAGTGCTCCTGGCGGGGGGGCTTCAGGCAAGAGTGTATGTAACAAGGTATTAGGGCTTGATGGACATAGTCACAATCGTTGAGTGCAGAAGCAGTAGGTGATACTGGTGAGCAGAACTCTACAGGACAAGTTCAGGTTCTTGATCTGCAGACCTTATGGCAGCCTATCAGTACTTAAAGGGGGCTTATAAAAAAGATGGTGGCAAACTTTTTAGCAGGGCCTGTTGCGACAGGACAAGGGGGAATGGCTTTAAACTAAAGCCATTTAAATGTTTAAATGACTTTAAATGACTTTAAACTAATGTGTTGGTCGACAGCCGGCTGAATATGAGCCGGCAGTGTGCCCAGGCGGCCAAGAAGGCCTATGACATCCTGGCCTGTATCAGAAATAGTGTGGCCAGCAGGAGTAGGGATGTGATTGTGCCTCTGTACTCGGCACTGGTAAGGCCACACCTTGAATACTGTGTTCAGTTTTGGGCCCCTCACTACAAGAAGGATGTTGAGGTGCTGGAGCGTGTCCAGAGAAGGGCAACGAGGCTGGTGAGGGGTCTGGAGAACAAGTGTGATGAGGAGCGGCTGAGGGAACTGGGGTTGTTTAGCCTGGAGAAGAGGAGGCTCAGGGGAGACCTCATTGCTCTCTACAACCACCTGAAAGGAGGTTGTAGCGAGGTGGGTGTTGGTCTCTTCTCCCAAGTAACAGGCGATAGGATGAGAGGAAATGGCCTCAAGTTGCGCCAGGGGAGGTTTAGATTGGACGTGAGGAAAAATTTCTTTACTGAAAGAGTGGTTAAACATTGGAACAGGCTGCCCAGGGAAGTGGTTGAGTCCCCATCCCTGGAGGTATTTAAAAGATGAGTAGATGAGGCACTTAGGGACATGGTTTAGTGGGTGGTGGTGTTGGGTCGATGGTTGGACTCGATGATCTTAGAGGTCTTTTCCAACCTCAATGATTCTATGATTCTATATGATTCTAAAGGGGGGTGGATTTAGACTAGATATAAGGAAGACAGTTTTTACGCTGAGGGTGGTGAAACACTGGCACAGGTTGCCCAGAGAGGTGGTGGATGCCCCATCCCTGGAAACATTCCAGGTCAGGTTGGACGGGGCTCTGAGCAACCTGATCTAGTTGAAGATGTCCCTGCCCACGGCAGGGGGGTTGGACTAGATGACCTTTAAGAGGTCCCTTCCGACCCAAACTATTCTATGATTCTATGATCTGCATCATGCATGGGTGAAACCTGTGAACAAGCCTGGTGGGGAAGAAAGGTAGCGCCTGTATTGTTAGGTTACATAATCCCTGATGGGAGGCATTTCGGCCAGATGAACATAGAACAGTGTCATTATCTCTGGCATAGTTCACACCTAGCTTGTTGCCCTGGCCAGGTCAGCTGAAGCAGCTCTCCATCCTCAAGGTGGACCAGAATCGGCTGACAGAGGTGACAGAGTCAATTGGGGACTGCGAAAATCTGTCAGAACTCATCTTGACAGAGAACATGCTGACAGTAAGTACACCAGCAGCCATCCCGCCTCTCCTGCGCTGTTCAGTTTAGCCACATGCCAGGGATCTTTTCCCATCTTTTGGCCTCTGAGCCGGATTCCTGGGCATGCTCCATCTGCTCTCCCTTCAGCTGCTTTGATGCACGGAGTTTCACCTAGCTCACAGGCTCTTGAGAAGATCCTGGTGGAAGCTGCTTTTTCTCACTGTTTTTTTTTCTCTGAAAAATTCTCAAGGATAGGTAGGATGCTGGCTTTAGGATAGCCAATCCTGAAGCCCTTCCAATCTGATGAGAGCAGCACTACATCAAAAGCTGCATGTGGCGAGGGGCCATGGAGTAGTGTAATTTAAAATGGCCCTGCTCCAAACTGCTCGTGATTTGATTGTTAAAACTCCAGTATTGGGAATGGATAGATGAACAGGAGAAAGTTCTTGACCAGTAGTGTTCTGAGTGTGCTGTGCTGAGGTGAAGAGTTGGCATGTAACAGTCTGTGAACCTGGGGGAAAATCTGTCCCAAAGTTATAGTGAGAACTTTATAAAAAATGTGTCTGTTAGGGCAGAAGACAGCTTTTTTCCCCCAGATAAGAGGGCTTTATGCCTTTATACCTTTATTCTATTGCTCTTATCTTTTCCAACTACTGAATCATCTCCTTCCTAGGCCTTACCAAAGTCCCTCGGCAAGCTGGCCAAGCTGACGAACCTGAATGTGGATCGGAACCGGCTAACATCCCTTCCAGCTGAGATTGGAGGCTGTGCCAATCTGAATGTGCTGTCCTTGCGAGACAATCGCCTGGCCCTCCTGCCACCAGAGCTTGCCAACACCACTGAGCTTCATGTCCTGGATGTGGCCGGAAACAGGTCAGCAGCAGGAAGGGTAAACAGGCTTGTAAGCATATTCCTAAGGAGGCTGCTGTGAAGGAGCAGTATGGTCTGGGCCATGGTGTGTTTTGGAGACACTGGATCTGTGCTGATCCCAGGATCCGCGGTTTGGAGAAGCCCAGACTGGCTGCTTAGGGCTCGGGAAAGAGGGGGTGTGTGTGTCTCAAGCTTTGCCTGTTAAGCCCTTCTCCGTGTTACTTGAGTACAGGGTAGAACTAATGCAGAAGTGTGGGGGCATTTTGCCATGTGTGAAATAAAGATCAGGGGAAATCCTTGGTCCGCTGTCATCCTGCAGAATTTGTAGTTGTGTGTCATCAGTCCTCAGGTGATTGGTGCCAAAGCCTTGTTTATGATGTGCACAACTTCACAGTGTGCAAATATCTGTGATCTGTTCTGAAAGAGACTGCAGATTTTAGCTGTAGTTCCGTTAGTTGAGGCTGGTATTTTTTGTAGCAGTTGGAAGCTGACCAGAGCTTCAGTTTGGAACACTGTCTGTATACTGGTTCGTGAAAGCATAATTTTTCTGTCTTCAAACCCCTCTTCAAAGTTCACCATTTTCACATTGTTGATGGGAGTTGTCCTCTGCTAAAAACTGAGGAGGGTGGGTTACTGGAGTCCAGTCTGTGGTTGTGGCAGAGCCATATGCAGCACAAGCCAGCTGCTTCAGTGTGTATAAGAGTGAGGGATGCTGCAGTGGCTTGACTCTGTCCTTCTCCAGAGGTGAGAGCTGGAGGTGAGGCAGTCGAGCTGAGTTGAAGTTCCTTCATTACCAACTAAGTTTAACCAGCAGCTCTTCTTTTCTTTTGCAGACTGCAGAACTTGCCATTTGCTTTGACAAATCTTAACCTGAAAGCCCTGTGGCTGGCAGAAAATCAGTCCCAGCCCATGCTGAAATTCCAAACAGAGGATGATGAGAAGACAGGAGAAAAAGTTCTCACTTGTTACCTGCTTCCCCAGCAGCCCTCTCCTAGCCTAGGTAAGAGACTGCATTATGAACGCTGTCTGCAGCGCTGTGTACTTTGGAGAGTGCTGTAGGGGAGAGGCCTTGAACCTTCCTCTCTGCTTGGTTGGACTGTTCTTCGTTACAGTTGGGCCCCTCACTACAAGAAGGATGTTGAGGTGCTGGAGCGTGTCCAGAGAAGGGCAACGAGGCTGGTGAGGGGTCTGGAGAACAAGTCTGATGAGGAGCGGCTGAGGGAACTGGGGTTGTTTAGCCTGGAGAAGAGGAGGCTCAGGGGAGACCTCATTGCTCTCTACAACTCCCTGAAAGGAGGTTGTAGCGAGGTGGGGGTCGGTCTCTTCTCCCAAGTAACAGGCGATAGGATGAGAGGAAATGGCCTCAAGTTGCGCCAGGGGAGGTTTAGATTGGACGTGAGGAAAAATTTCTTTACTGAAAGAGTGGTTAAACATTGGACCAGGCTGCCCAGGGAAGCGGTTGAGTCCCCATCCCTGGAGGTATTTAAAAGACGTGTAGATGAGGCGCTTAGGGACATGGTTTAGTGGGCATGGTGGTGTTGGGTTGACAGTTGGACTTGATGATCTTAGAGGTCTCTTCCAACCTTAATGATTCTATGATTCTACTGTGATACCTGTAGCAGACCTAGGCTCCTGAATGGCTGGTGGCAACTTTCCAAGGCAGAGATTGTTAAAACTGAGAAATTGCTTCTTTGCTAGGTGGTAAAGAAGCTGCAGCCTAGTCTTCAAGTCTTCTGCTTTGATCTATTGACCAAGTAGTTCATTGTCTGTAAGGTTTGCTTCTGTCATGATATTCTTGTGTCAATACTTCTGATTCGTGCCTTAATCCTACCTTTTTCCTTAGTTCTTGGGTAAGGAGTGCTAGAGCTGAACCATTCAGGTCCTTTTGTAGAGGCTGCTGTAGATCTGGTGGGGGATGTACAAGAGGTGACAAGATCTGGAGGCTACATCCTTTGTCCTCAAGACCTCTGTGGTTTGATGCCATGGACAGATACAACGGAAGTGCCCTAATGCGTTGAGAACTGTCTTTCATCCAAGCCTACAACCCTGCTCGTTCAGTAGCTCCCACTGTGTTATCTTTCTCCCCAGAGAATCTTTTGCAGAACAGTGTGGATGAGAGCTGGACGGACACCAATTTAAACAGAGTCAGTGTGATTCAGTTCCTGGATGAACCCAAAGTAGATGATGAAGAGGAGTCTGGAGCTGAGAGACGGGTAAGAAGAAGAGTTTCTGAAGGCTTGTTAGCTCCCTATGGAAACATAGGCACAAGCTAAACTTTTTTCCTAAGATGGGGAGCCATTATGGTGTTCATGTTTCACCCTGTAATACTGCTGCAGACATGTACCATGTTTTTGCAGTCCGAAGGGCATTTGGTGCCCTGAGGAGACAAGCAGGTATAAAAGAATTCCCTGAGAGCCTTTGTGCAGATTTACATTTTGATGGCTGTCCCATGGGAGTTGAGCTGTGACTGCTGACCTGCCCATGCAGCATTTGGGTAGTCTGGAGGTCGTAATAGTCAGAGCACTGTCAGGACTGGATTTTAGTTGACCCCTCATGGGAAAGAGCTGCACAGCCAAACTTGAGCCAGGCAATCTCACCCCTCCAAGCATGGAGCCAGATGCAAGCCCATGCTGTGGAGTATCCTGTTACTAAAGTAGCTAAACACTGTAGACAGCCAGCCTCAAAAACTATGGAAGATCATTCTGCTTTAATTGCAGATGCAAAGGGCAGGTTAAAAGTCTCAGTTTTCAGCAAGTACTCTGGTTTAAATCTCCTGCAGGATTTTTTTTCCCTTTTTATCTTGTGGAGAGAGAGTCTCTTGAGATCTGAATCCTTCTAATAAATTGTATTTGCATCTGTTCTTGCAGCATGTATATGCTGCTGGTGTTTGGAGGTTTTGTTGGGGTTTTTTGATTGTTTTTAACATTGTTACTAATTTTAGAATACTGTGTTTCTTGACTCTTAGCTGGGATGGAACTAGCTAAGCATCACAAATTCTGGTAGCATATGGGCTTGTCAGACATGTTACAAAACACCAGAGGCATTAAGAAGATATTCCACCTGTGTGTTTCTTTAGGGGTTTCTGTGTTGACAGTTTCACATTTATTAACCATGAAGCACAATTTAAAACTTCCTGTCTCTATAATTCCTCCCAATCCCTCTATCAGGTGGAGAGCAGGATAATGTCTGAGAGCGAGCTCTGAAAAGTGTTATCTGCCTCCATTTCTTTCCTCTTCACAGCTGCAGGCTATCGTAGTGGAGAGGCCCAGATCAGATCCTGCAATATGACATTTAGGTCATGTCCAGCTGGGGCTCTAGCACTCTGATAAAACATGTTACTTGGAGTGGTTCAGTCTTGAGGCATGGCACATGCTGCTCTGACTGTTGAATCTCCTGTTCTGAGTGTTTTCCTTTGGTAGGGCTTACAGCGCAGAGCAACCCCTCATCCCAGTGAACTGAAGGTTATGAAGAAAGTGATTGAAGTTCGGCGCAATGAGGTATATGCTGCAAAGCCTGACACGGACCTGAATTCTCCTAACTCAGAAGTGAGTGCTGTTCACTAAGAAATGGATAACCATAGAGAACATGGAGCAGACTTCGGGAATGGGGAGGCAGTTTATGTAAGCTGGGTAGAAAGAACTTACTTTTGGGAAAGATTGGAAGGGACTGAGCATGGATTGCCTGGATTCCAAAGACTGGAATCTGCCTTGTGGTGTCAGCTGGGGCCACTCAGATAGAGCAAGAGATGCAACCAGGAGACAGAGAATGGGGTAAGGGGAATTGTGTACATTGGTACCACTTTTGTTATAACATAGGGAGAGGAAGAGAAGGCTCTGATATTCCCAGTAAAGAGTGATGGGAACGGAGTGCTTGGAGGAGGCATCTTGCTGCCCAGGTGTGATACTAAGAATAAATGCCTACACAGATGGTGGAACAGGGGTGGACCTAGCTGAGATGCAGCAGGCTTGGCAGGGAAAGCAGCGGGCAGCCTGAAGAAAAAGCTGGTTCTGTTGGTACTGGGTCATACCCCACCTTGCACCAGTCACACTATGTTGCTCCATCTGCTGCTTTGGTTTCCATCTTGTCTTTTACAATCATCTTCTCAGGAGAAGAGGCTGAGCGCCACGTCAAATCGCAGTGAGGACTCCCACCTTTCCAACAGCACTGGCTCTGCTGACTTTAGGGGAGAGGAGGAGGAGGGAGAGAGGAGCTGGCCAAATGGGAAAGTGCCCGAGATGCAGGAGCTGGAGAAGGAGGCAAAGCCCAGAGCTGAAGAGGAGCATAAGGAAGCTGTTGACCAAGAGGAGGAGGATGTGGAAGTGGAATACAATGAGGTAGGAGCCTAGGAACTGCAGCAGGGTCATGATAAAAAGTGGAAGGACTTGAAAGTTTCAGAGAAAATGGTAAATGGATGTACAGAGTGTGATTTGGGCATCACTGGAGGCAAATACAGGCCATGGAAGCCGAGTGAAAGTAGAGATTCAGGCAGCCTGTGGGAGCTGGGTCCATGGGAAACTAGGAAGGACAGTGTGGGTGCCAGACAGGGACTATGGGAAAATCAGGGTTACAGGTTTGAGTGCCCTCAATCTCTGGAGCTGACAGAAGATGGTTCTGGGTGAAGCAGTTGATATGGAAAAAGGCAAGTATGGTGAAATTTTAACATATATTCCTGCATCTTCTTTAGCACAAAAGCAGCAACACTGGCTTTGCCTGTGTTGGTAGTGGGGGGACAGCAGGTTTCTGCACTGCCTCCAGATATGGCTGTTACCTGAGGTTCACAACCTTTCTGGGGCTTTGCCATTGTAGCCCACTGTACACTTTGCTGAGGACACACTAATACGGAGCGAGGATGAAGATGAAGATGAAGAGCGACCATTCCCAGTGGAAAAACAGAGGCTTATCCGCAAGGACACACCCCATTATAAGAAACACTTTAAGATAACTAAACTGCCCAAGCCAGAGGCAGTGGTGGCACTCCTGCAGGGGCTGAACAGTGATGGAGTCCCCAAAGAGGAAGAGGAGTTAGGAGGCTGCAATAACAACACAGAGCCTGAGGATCAGGAGGAAGCGTGGGATGAGGATGACAGAAAGAATGGAGCATTATCTGCTCAGCCATCAGTGAAGGTAAGGTCTTGTGGGGAGGGGGGAAGGTCAGAGGGGTGCCAGACCTCCCTTCTGCTACTTTGAACTACCAACCAGGTTGATGTGGTACCAATGAAAATGTTGGGAAGAGGCTCCAGCACTTCAGGAGAGACATGCTGAGGGTGGGAGAGCTGAAGTTCATTCTGGGGCTCATATGATTGTCCAAGAGCTGTGCCATGTTGCTTATGTCTGACTCCTTGCGCTGTATCCAGATTCTTGCACCCTCCCCATTATGTGTGATGTTGTGTTCTGTGCTGTAAGAACAGGTCTTTTGTCCCATCACTGACAGGTTCTTCCTTTCAGTCGCCTCCTCACTTTCTTCTTGTTGCACCTCATTTGCAACAGGATAAGCTTTATCCCTGGATGGATCTAGGCTTGTGTTCAGGCTGCTTACACTTGTCTGTCTGCCACAGTGCTTCCTGGAGAGGAGTGGGTAGTGAGAGCAGACAGGAGCATGCCCTTCCCGTTGGTTCCACCCTGTGCTTGCCCCAGCACAGGTACAGTCTGATGAAGTGTGCACTGGGATTTAGCGGAACTTGTGCTCTGGAGTTTTGCCATTACCATGGGCCATGGGGCTGCGACGGGCCTTTCTGTTTATGCTGGGGGCTGATGAGATAGGAGGTCCTTGGCTATACTCAGCTGAATCACCATGTTTGGTTAGGGGGACACAGAGATTCTTGCTTGAGGAAGATCCTCACAGTGGAATAGAAATATGCTGATGAGGGACGCTGCATGAGGTTAGACCAGTTCTAACTGAAGTTGGTGTGATGATTTTGTGAGGTGTATTTGACAGGCAGGTATTAGGATGTGGCTGAATTTCCATCATAGTCTGACACCAACAAATCTCATGCGTGAGATGTGGGTCTCTGAGCTGGTGGAAGATGCTGGAGTAAAATCTGTTCTTGCTGTTACCACACACACTCCAGACTGTTGGGATCATTTCCACCCCACACTGGAGTTCAGATTGCTCAGGGATGGGTTCTTGCACTCAAGTTTGCTTTGGAGCCTTTCTCTCAGTGGATGCTTGCCTTGCTGTATCTGAGCTGATACAGCTTGTCCCTTTCTCCCTAGGGATGAGGCATGTAATTTCCTTACTGTTTGTGAAGTTCTTCAGAATGAAAAGGAGTTGCTGCTGCTTGTAAGAATGTGTGAAGCCATCCTGAGTCCCCTTCATCCAAGACCTGCCATACTTGGGAAAAGCCCTCACCCAAAAAGCTTATTTTAGTCAGGGACTCAAAGCTGAGGATGCACTGACCCATTGGCAAAACCTGTGAAGTCTACATAGGCATTGAGACCACAGCTTTGGTGTATCTATCAGAAAGTTATCTTTGTTATCGGCTAAGCCTTCTGCCTGGAAATCACAGTTTTCCTTTTTGTGGGGCTGGGTTGGCTGCCTGCTCCATGAAGGCAGATTTATTAGCTTGCCTCCTGAGCTGTCTTCCAGAAGTGGGAATGTGGGGAGCAGTGTCGCTGTGCAGTGGAGTTTCAGGTAAGAGGTGCCGCATACATGCATTGAAGAAGGAAGTAGAACAGGGTGTGCAGGAGTCCTTAAACCAGAGGGTTTTTTGCAAAGACAGTTGGTTTTCAAGAGAAATTCTAAGGTTTCCTGCATTTGGGAGCAGGATCCCTGGGTGTCTGGCAGGATGCACTGTTCCACTGGAGGCTCTTCCCTGTGCAGGAGGGACCAATGCAGTTTGATTTGGGATCGCTTCATTCCTGTGTAGCAGCTGGGTGGCACCAGAGGTCCCTTTGTGCTTTTCTCCTGTGTTGTTTAATTGTTCCTTCTTCACTGAATGACTTGGTACGGAGGGGGTAAAATCAGCTAATAGCGTTCAGCTTGTGAGCTTGCTGGTCACGGCCTCAGAGTGCCAACACAGACAAAATATGGCCTTAAAGATGCATCTTCCAGTTAGCTGGGTCAAAGAGCGCTGACACTCTGCATGTTGTGAGCCCCAGGAGCAGCCCTGTCGCTGGTACTCGCTGGTAGGTGGTAATCAGGAGTGGTGTGAGTGGGGTCTGCTCTGGTGCTGTGTGGCCAGACCTATCAGAGTGGTGTGCATTTGTGTGTTGGGTGGTGGTGGTAGTGGTGGCGGGTTTGGTTTATGCTCCACTAATCCGCATGCCTCTTTGCTGGTTCCTGTCCTAACAGGGGGTGTCGTTTGATCAAGCCAATAATCTGCTGATTGAACCTGCTCGCATTGAGGAGGAAGAGGTCTGTACCACTCCTACTGTTCTCTCTCTGCCAGAAATCATTCAGTCTGCTTGATTTGCTTCCCAGGCTCATCCATTGTTGTAGGGGAAACTCTGAGCTCTCTGGGTCAAGTGGCTTCTGGACCTGACTGATCACAAACACACAATGATTGTTTCCTCCCCTGCTTTCACCTCCTTTCCCTACTTTTCCATACCTGAGGTGAGAATGGCTGCTGCAGATCAGGAGTGAGATGGAAGAAATGTAAAAAAACCAAAGTGGGCTGAGGTGGAAAGTTCAGTTCCTATTTGCTGTGCACTGAGGAGAAAGAAAAGGTGGAAGAAAATAAATGCATACTTCTGGGAGTGCTTCTGGGTAACCCTGAAGGAGTAGAGGCCTCAGGAATCTGCTGAGTGCTGTGTATGACCCTTTGGGAGAGGGAGGAGGATCTAACTCAGGACACTGCCACTCCATGAGAAAGGTGGACTGGAGCTAATGATTCATGCATCTCATGCAGCCCCCCCTATAGAATCCCCTCAAGTCTTCATATGCAGCACTTTATGATGTCAGAAAGGGGCAGGTGGCACTAGAGGGTCCATAAAGCCCCTGGCACATGTAGGTTGTTCTGTGCCAAAGTCCTGTGTCTTGCTGCCTTAGCTCATCCTCTGACTATGATTAACTTCCTGAATTTGTTTCCAAGTTTTTAGTAGGCTTGCCTGATCCTTTGGGTCAGTGGGCTTTCTGCAGGCAGTGTTTCCAAGGAACTGTTGGAAGCAGAGTGCTACTGCCACTGGCAAGAGGCAGAAACTGTCGTCAGTACTAGCGGCTTGCATGAAGGTTTCTTCCCTTAGGACACTACAATGGTACCAGACCCATGTATTACATGAGAGTGCTGGCCTGGTTGTCTCTCTGAACTTGGCTCTTTGCTACTCCCTCAGGTGTAAAATGGAGGCTTTTCTTTCTTGGTTTTGGAGTAAGACTTTCTGGGAGGGAGATGACAAATCCAGGTGAAACATGAGCTGGCTCAGATGTGCTCCACTGTTAGTGTGTCCTGAAGATTTGTGCATCTTATCTCTAGATCACTGAAAAATGTATTGATATTTCTTGTGTTTCTCTTTTGCGTAGCTCTTCTGTTACTCAGAGGCAAAACTGAGTATAGCCAGGTGCTTCCTGATCCCTCGTTCGGGAAATCTCTGCTCTTGCTCCTTCTTTCCAGCTGTTAGGCATCATGTTCCATTTGCAGAGTTTTCTTGCTCCTCAAGGTGCAGTGGCCCAGGAAACCTCAGTCTTGTATCAGGAAACAATGCCACTTCCTTGGCTCCTGCCGGTGCTCCATCTGCATCTGATGGAAGTGCCTAGAACTTCTCTGTGGTGGCTGGAGAGGGTAGCTAGTTAGAGGCCCCAGGTTTGCTCTGGTGTCCCTGCAGTGCAGTCTCCTTTGTGCAGATATGTTCCCTCACTGTAAAGAGCAACATGGTAGTGCAGCTCCCAAGGACAAGCATACTAGAGATTCACCAGATGGGTGGTGGTAGCTGAAGTCGCCCCAGAGCAGACCAGCGTTGGGAAGCAGCTGATTGTCCTACAGCTCTGGGGGAGTGCATAGCTCAGTGGATAGTTGCTGACCTCTCCAGTCAGTGATACTCTGTCATTTTAGTGGAATCATGCTGGGCACCTACCAGGACTGCAGCTCATGTGGAAGATTCAGTCTCCAGAAACATCAGTGAAAGCAAACTGTGACTCAGGCTGAGAGTGCTGTGAGAGCTGAACTTGGGCACTGTGCTGTTGGGACACCTCATTCATGCCATCTTTCCTAGCACATCGGCTGTGAAAAACATGTGCCTCTTGGTGAATAGGTGGAGGACAACAGGAGAAATATTCAGGGCCTTAAAGACTACTTAGCATCTGAGTAGAGAATTAGCTTGGAAATTGACCGATCCCAGAAATAGCATCTACCTGCTGTTTCCAGGGATGATTTCATGTCCTTGAGAAGAGCCTGTTATAGCTATACCAATGGGCTGATGAAACTGAGCAAGACCATTGCAAAGTGGAGAGCCTGGTGCCCCTTGAGCAGCACAGTTTAAGTTCATAATGCTGCTATCACATTCCTTGTATAATTTTACACAGCTCTTAGAGAGAAGAAACTACTGATTGTGTGTTCTTTAAGCCTAAACCATAATCCTGAGCTGAAGACTAACCTTGCCAGAGTAGAGCTGGAGGCATCTGCCTGACTTCTGTCAGCACCCCAGCATCAGGGTGTAAGGAGCCTGGTGCTATGTATGCAGCTGGTACTTCCAGAGCTCCTTTAGCTGTTAGTTGCAATGGGACTCTACTGCAGTGAAAGAAATAATTTTGTTAAAGCACATGATATCTGATGGTGGATATCTGGATTCCCCTGCTGAGATTGTTTCTAATGTTTTGTCTCAGTCTCCATCTGCACTGCAGAAATGGCTGTATCTGGGTTGTAGGGAGGCTTTTGGAGGAGAAAAGAAGTGTATTGAGCTGCTATTTGAAGGCACGAGGTTGCGCCTGAAGTCTGTTTTCAGATATTTTTTTAAGAAATAGTCCAGAAAGAGCTGCTGTCCAGATTGAAGATAATAGTGGAAGGAGGGTCCCAAATTCTGTTTAAGTGACTGATGCTTCTTTGCCTGCAATAATGGCTGATGTCATCCTTCTGTGTTTGCCCAGGCTTAACCCATCTTCTGCAGAGCACCTGAAAATATAGGAATCATGAAGGGCTCTGCACTGGCAAAACTTGTGCTGACTGAGGAGCTTTGTAGGTTTTTGCTTCTCCCATGATGCTTTCTCCCAGCTGCACAAGGCTATCTAGAAAGGATGTGCAGCTAATTTCCCTCCGTAGGAAAAAGCTAGGCTGATAGATGTTCAAAGCACCTTGACTTCCTTGCTGGAGGATGGAAAAGATCCTGTCAGCTGCTTCTGCTCAGATGTCATATCCTGTCGCTCTGGAGTCAGAAGCGAGTCAAGTCTTCTCCTTAAAGGAGTCTTGTCCTGTGGAAATTGCTCAGAAATACTACCGTTTGTGTTTGAATGCAGGCCTCATGCTTGGCACCACAATTACTGTTTGCCAGAGGCAGACCGTGACAGCACAGCTTGGTCCTGAAGCATCCAGTGTTAAGGAGGTTCAACTTTGTAAAGGTTGGCCCACTTAGTGCATAGCATTCGGGTGCCCTGCCATCATGAGCAGTCCTGTTCATCTCAGTGATGCTGCTGCAATGCTGCCTTTACACTTGGACCTCTGCACCTTGGTCTGTTTTTATTGTTTACTGGGTGAGACCGCATACTCAACAGGACATTGTCAGGCTTAGAATTCTTCTGTAGCAAATTTGATTTTCCCGCAATGTGACCTGTAAATTTTAAACCCTGAAAAGATTAATAAACCTCTCTTGTATAGTGCAAGAAAGATCATGTCGCCTGTATTTGGTCATCTGGCTTGACTAGAACATACTTTCTGACAGAGCAGCGTCCTCTCAAAGTTATGAAAAGATACAACACTCTGCTTTCTCTCATTTAATTTTTTAAATGACTGAAGTTCCCATTGAGCAAGGAAAAATATGCCATATTTTCTGTTTGAATTTGTCTGGCTTTTAATTTATTGCCATAGGAATGTTTTTATGACCTTTTCCTGCTGGGTTGAAGGGCCCTTAGTATTCTTTCTTATGCTGCGACCCTCCAACAGTTTGGAGGTAGGGATTGTAATCTCTTCTTGCAGATGCACAACTTCGCATTCAGGTCTATTAAGGAACAGTTTGAATATGATTCACCTACAAAGAAGCAGCAATTACTTGTGTGATTGCTGCTTATTCATCATAATATATCACTCTGTGTCAACTGCAAATTGTAGCTGATCTGGAGCTTTCTTAAGGACCAAGTAGCAAACTGTGGAATGATTTCTCACACAAATGCAGAACTATCTGTAGAGTTTCCTTTTCCTGCTCTAAGTGTGGCGCAATCATCTGGTTTGCTTTCTCAAATAGAAAGAACAGAAAGCAATAGAGGAATGTTTTTAACAGAGAGAGAGAGAAGATACCGTGTTTAAACAAAACACTCCACTGTGAATCTGATTTTCACTTTTGAAATAGGAAAACACAGTGTATATAGCAGATATGGGTCTGGCTGCTTAGGACGAGGATTATACAAAAAAATTAGGCATTAAAATAACTCCTGTAGAAATTAATGGGGCTTAAGCATTTGCATGCCTTTAAAAACTGGTCCCTATTTGCAAGCTCAATAGTATTTTCTGACTGTGTCAATAGAGGAGAAAGATAACTCCTAGAATAGTTTTGAGACTTTGTGGTGGAAGACAATCACCAGCTTGGATCTGGGAACTGAAACGAGGCAAGACTGGGATAGGTTGCCGTTTCTGGAAGGTATGCTTTAGCTAAAAAAGCACTATGCTCAGTTCAGGAGCAACAAGCTAAATTTACGACGAAGATAACATGGATTATTTGGAATAAATCCTGAAGTCAAGTCTCCTACCACCACTAGCAACCAGATACTATACTCTATTCCGTAAGTCAGTCAAAATTCTTATTAAATATAGATTGTTTCCTCCTGTTACTTGACAAGTGTGCACACACTCAGGTTTCTCCTACTGGGAGAGACCAAAAACTTCTCCATATTTCTACTTCTTGAATGATTAGAAAATTTACTTTCAAGCTGAACTTGCATTTGTTAATTCATTGTTTTCATTATATTTTATCTTGAAAAATCTCTTCCCTGCTGTCTGACCCTTTGTCTGCTTGTCCTTGGTATATTTGTATGGACATCAGTCACAACTCCTAGCCTTCATTTGGCTAGATTAAAGAAACCAAATTCTTCTAGTGTTCTCTCGTAAGATAGATTTCCATTCCCAGTCTTTCTCACTGCCTTTTCATTCACCTGTTTTACTTGAATTCAGGTTTGTTGACTGTGGATAACATGACAGAGTTTATTAAGACTTTAGTTCACTAAATTCCATAGTTTTTCTTCCACTTCAAATGTGGTAGTTTCTGTTCGTGGATGGGAATTCTCTTTAGCTACCTAGCTTTTGTTCCTGCATTCAACATCAAGGCCCTCAGTGAGTTTTGTCCTCCAGACTGTTGGTGTACTTAAAGATGTCTCTGCTTGTATGTTTTAAAATGAGTGATGCCAGGTTTAGTGCAAGAATTTTCCATTTATCTCACTGTCACCGTGGACAAACGCTCTCCTACTGTGCTGTCTGCCCTTAGCAGAACAAAGTTGAAACAGATTTTAGAAGAGAGTTGTAAATTCTCCAGTCCTTTCAGTCTTTTAATTGTATATTAAATGATGGGCTAAAATGGACCTTTAGAACAGTAAGAAATTATTGGGCTGAGAGGAGCTTCTAAGTGAAATTTTGTAGTCAGAATGATGCAAAATAGATGACTGTACCAACGATTTTACCACACAAAAAGAATCAATAAGAATAGGAATAAAAATTCTTTACTGCTGAAGAGAGGAAGAAATATAATGTGTTTCAGTGTCACTCATTCCAGCCGAATCCACAGGACTTCCATGTCTAGGTTTTTGTCGTATTTCCATTTCTGGGAATGGTTCAAGGCTCGGTAGCTTTGTCCAATACTCATTTTGTTTCTCTTTATCTAAGAAGTTGAATGTTTTCATTTCCACAGGGACTCTGTCCTTTTGCATTTCATAGTTTAGCCAGCCCAGTTCCTTTCAGGATCCCGTCTTTTGCTGTTGGTGTTTCCATGTCTGTGGCAAACCTGGGTGCCCATCGTGATGAGGAGGAAGTACTAGCTTCTTAAATCCCTATTGCTGGAATTCATTAATGAAAGAACTAATCATAGAATCATAAAACAGCCCAGGTTGGAAGGGACCTTGAAAGGTCCAACCTTTTGTGGGAAAGGGAGCCTAGATGAGATTATCTAGCACTCTGGCCAATCGCATCTTGAAAACCTCCACTGATGGGGACTCTACCATGTCCCTGGGGAGTTTGTTCCAGTGAATGATTGTTCTCACTGTAAACATTTTTTCTTATATCAAGGTGAAATCATAGCTCTATATAGACACACATATATAGGTATGAATATTCATATATATATATATCATGATATAGGTTTAATATCTATATGATAGCTATGTATTCATATCTATATTCACATCAAGATTAATCATCTATATGAACCTAGTTTTTTATTTATGGTTCAAAAGTCATCATATTTAATATTTTAAAAAATGCATCCTTTCTTCATCCTCACTTAATGAAATGTTGTTCACTGTCTTGGAATCTCTTTGGGGAAGGGGATCTGCAGGAGTACACCAGAGCATTTAGCATTGCAGGTTGCCTGTCCTGTCTGCTCTTAATGCTGCTGTCAGTCACTGGGGCTTGCAAACTTCTCTTATTTGGCGCGCTCTCTGGTGAGTACTAAACTGGGTCGAGAGGTGTTTAGTAAGAAGGCAGTAAAGTGCTTGACTCCTCTGATCTGTACCCTACCATCTCTGTCTTGCAAGTATCCATTCCCTTGGTAACTAAAAAACCATCTGAACGGAGGAAAAAATAACATCAGAGCCAGAAAATCTTCAGCTCATACCCAGCAGGCTGCTCCTCTGCCAGGGCAGGATCTTTCCTTCATGTTCCTTTTTCCGTTGCTTGGTTTTAATTTAGTTCTCAACAGCTCACGCAGTAATCTCCCACCTTCCATTTGGTCACTGATATTTGGTCACTCATCCTCACGAGTTATTGCTTACTGAAGCCAGACAGATTTAGCTCTTCTAATCTTTCCTGGTGAGTCAGTGCTGCTGGCTCCTGAACTCCTATGTGTCTCTTACATTTATGTGCTATGTAAGTACCCTCTCTTTTGTTGAGGTGTTCCTGGACACACACAGTTGAATGTGATGTCTGCGTAAAGATGTCTAATGGTGGGTGCGAGGGGGATTAGGAAGCACAGACCTTAGCGAGACATTGTGATCCTTTAATGGTATTTCCCCCGGTCCTTGCAATCTGTAGTTTAGGATTTCTGGACTGTTCATATCGTTGTACTAGACATAGTGGAGCTGCTGTCTATGAAATTGTCTGATCTCTCCAGTGCCTTTTATACATTTTAGTTCCACAGGATTTAGTGGTAATAAATTATGTAATTTACTTGTGCTTTATATTAAAAAGCATTTTTTTAAGCCTGCTGCTGAAATTTCATTGGCTATCCCTAATTCCTTTGTTGTTACAAACATGGAATAATCATTTCCTATAAAGTTATTAATGGCATGAAAAGATAAAAAGATGGCTATCCATCCCCCTCCCGTATTTGAAGGCTCCTAGCCTCCCCTCATATGGAACTATTAACGTTTCTACTCTCAGTGATTTGGAATACGATCAGGCCTGATGCAGTTCTCGGCAGAACCCTACTTCTTGGTTCTTCACTGCTGACTAGTACTTGACCTCTGCTACTTCTTAGCTTGTATAATATACACCTAAAACCAGCATCATATGATGTCAGTAAGAATGCCTTGTGATAACAAGTTTCATATTTTACGAAAGTCTGCTTATTAAATCTTTACTATTACTTTATCAGCCAAGTTTGGAGTCTTGTCAAAGAATGAAATAGAGGTGTGTTTGTTTTTTGAGAGACCTAATTTTCATAAAATTCAGCTGTTTGGCATGAGTGCTATTTCTGTGTGCCTGGTAAGAGGCAGGCATGTTCTTCAGTTACTTTTCTGGAATTGGTGCTAGGATGATGAGCTGATAGTTAACAGGCATCACCCTGTGTAATCTCTTAGTCTAACAGCACAATGTAAATGCTATTTCAGGGTATCAAGATTCCAGAATTTTATAAATGCTCTATAAGCATATCAGAGATCTCAGTCGGTTGTTAGGACTCTTGGGTACAAGTTACCCAGTCCTTTTGACTTTTAAAATGGTTATTCCTTATTGATGATATTAAGTGGATTCTTCAGCTGCTGTTGGAGTGAAGTGTGATTCATCAACTTCATGTGATGCGTGTACATCATCATGCTTCTGTCCAAATACAAATCAGAAGTATTTATCGCATGTTTGCTTTTGCTGTGTCATTGTTGACAATCCAGTCTCATTTAACGTTTCAAGTGATGTAAATGCAGGGATTAGACACTTACATACCTCCAGATGTATAGCAAGTTATAAAAAGATGCCTGTGCATGCAGAAACTCCCTGCCTTCTGGAAATAAAGCCCTTAAAGCCCCACTCCCTTGGGTATATCTGGAGGAACAACTTGGTCTTTCAGCAGGTTCTGAAGTACAACAGCTCCATGCTTTGGCAGTTGAATCCTGTGAATGTCTAGTTTGCTGCCTCTGTGTCTGCTGTGCTCCTGCCAAGAGCAAGTTGCAAAAATCCTTAGCTGGCAGTTGCAAGGCACAGCGTTGAACACTGTTTCAAGTCTGTTGGGCAATACTCAGATATCTCTGACTGCTTCTGAGAAGTAAGCCTGTTCATGTGTGCAACATTTCTAGTTTCTCCAGAATAGTATACATTTACTCACTGCAAGTTGGAAAATCTTGCAGGATCAAGTGAATCTGTTAAAAGATAGCTATATTAAAAATGTATGAAAAATAGGTTGAGATGGAATCAGTCCTTGTTTGAGTGTGTTCCCCAGAGATGTACCGGCAGAAACACAGGTGGGACTGAGGGGGATAGAGGAGGGGGGGGAAGATATAACTGCTTCCTTGGCTTTGGTGCTTTGGTGCCATTGATGATAAATAGGTTTTCCCCCCATCTCCAGTGGGAGTTCAGGGACATGACAACTCTAGGCTGAAGTGGCAGCTTTTTCAATTTTCCCACTTTTCTCCTTCCCCAGTAGCATTTTTTTGTGGAGGGCATGGATGCTTGTCTGTCTGGGAGGAACTAGGAAGAAACTCTGGATATGTTGCCAACTTAATGCAGGTTTGCCCTTTCTGCAAAGGAAGGAGCCAGAATCAGTTGAGCAGCACGTTTTTAGGTGGGGAGTATCACAGATCAGTTGTTACATCTGAGATGAGCTATTGCTGGGCTGGATCCCTGGTTCTAGGGGAAAAAAATGCAAGAAGAGAAAAGTACCCAGGAAAGTCACTGGTAAGAGTGATAGCAGGTGGTGGAAGCTGTGCTGTCCCTGCTGTTAGCGCAGCTGTTTGCTGTGTTTCCAGAGTATCAGTCTAGACATCATGGAAGTCAAGGCAGCTTTGAAGTAGCCTTAGGACAGGTGCGCTTTTGGGAAGAAATAACTTACTGGTTTAGTGCGAAAAGCAGTGTCAGTGTCTGGGCTGTAATGTGAAATATTGAATATAAAACTGAAAGGCCGTTATAGGCTACTGGATCCAGTTTCTTCTTTCTCAGGTTCATATTCATTTCTGTTATTCTTTTCATAGACTTCAAACAAACATTCACCAGTTCAGTTTCCTACCACACTGTTTTTATGGGAGAACTAATTTGTTTTAGGGGTTTGAAATCTTCTTTCCAGCCTAAATATACTTATGTCCAATTCAAGCCCATTTGCTGTTGTTCTAGCAGTGTCTTTAAGTTTAACTAGGTCTGGTTCCTTCTTGGTGTTTTGCTTTTTCAATATATGTTGATAGACATAAGGTTCTTAACCTTCAGTCCAGTTGACTTTTCTGGCAAATTTCCCCATATTTTCAGTCTGGTTTCTATGAATTTGTGAAGTGCATGGGTTTTGTTGTTTATCTTTCAGTTAGTTTACACAATCAACTTACTGTGCAACTGAAAGTGACTTTCTGTAACCAGTGACATTTGCATATTCCTCGTTTATTGTCAAAAATAGCAATCCTGTCCTATTGATTCAGGCACTGAGCAAAACCATCAGCTATCTTACTTGGAAATACCTGGATCCTGTTATTAAAATACTCTCTAGTCCTTGTCTGGAGACCTAGTTTTCCATCGTCTTTAGGAGTTTTTGTGTTGAATATAGATATAAGTCTTTAGAGCATTACTAAAATCCAGTGAGACTGGAAGAAAAAAAGTGGTATTTGTCATTAGGTCCTAATAGACTTCTTCACACAAGAAGCGTTAGTCTAATCTATAACTGGTTTTAAAGTGTGCTATCAATGACATGCAATGCTATCTCATGACAACCACATTTCTCTGTCTTACCTGAATAATCCTTGTCTTTCAGTACTTGAATTTACTCAATCTCTAGGTCTTGCACCGGAGACGATGTACTTGTGGTCTGTCTAGAATCAGGGATTTCCTTGTGAAGATCCCAGCAGCTTTGTGCTACGCTGTTGTCTGGGCACCAAAGGAAATGACAAGGAACCTCATTTTAGTTCTGCATTTCCTGTGGTGTTTTTTCGGTTTTGTTTTTGTTTGAAACTTAACAGAATGTGAAGCCCCACAGGCTGTTGCTTCTGTCATTGTAGAAAGTGAAGAAGGATTTGAAGGGAGGGGTTAAGGAAAGCAAGTCTCCTGCTTCTTTTGCTGCCCACACTGTGGCCTGACCTAGGCCAGGTGGGCCTGATGTTGAAGCTAGACACCTCTGCAGCAGCCGCTCTCCGTTCTGGACTTTGTTTCCAGAGAAGTGACATCTGGAGGACAGCAAATTTGGTTCTCTCCAGGAGTCTATGTTCATTTCTGTCACTTAACCTCACCAGCTCCTTGGCCCTGACAGATCCCTGAGAGAGTCCTATCCATTCCTTTCCCTGTATCCTACCACATGCTCCCTGTCTTCCTTCTCATGACTGGGGCAATGTGAAGAGTTTATGCTGGTGTCCTGAATATAAGCAATTTCAGTTCAAGTTTGACCAAAAGTTTTGCTATTGGAAGTGGGCATAATTTGGTATGTAGAGGTGGGAGATAGGAAGGAGAAGAGACTTCTGGATTGCACAGCTACAATCCTGAGCCTGCCTGTGCAGAGGAGAGAAGAGGAAGGAGCCAGCTGGACAAAGCAGATGGCTTTTCTGGAATCACGCATTGATTTCCATCAATAGAGCAAAGCCAAGTATCTGTCCAGGGTATTCTGGAAGAGGTGCCATTCTTGTAATTGCACACTATGTTGGGGTGACCCTTAATCTCCCAGTAGTTGTATGGAATTACACCCCAAAGGGAGCCATGTGGTAGAGCTGGGCTGTGATGTGAACACTATCCCTGTTTCTTTATCCAGTCCCATCCCAGTGCTGCTCAGTTTACTTTGTGGTGGACATCTCATTCTGATGTGTTCATTACAGGCAAACTGACACTTGCTCTTGAGATATGGTTCAGGACTCAACTGCGAAAAAAGATTTGTTTGTTTAAATGTATTGTGACTTTGGTGCATTTGAGGCATGGATATCACAGCTTACACAAATATGTGAGCAGATGCATGCAGATGAAGTTTATGCTCTTGTGCTTATTCTTTAAATAGTCATCCCTTGCTCTTCAAGATGTTTTGGGCATTCTCCTGGTCTGCACTGACCTGTAACCTGTGTCCATTCTGCTTCCAGTTGACACTGACTATCGTGCGGCAGACAGGGGGGCTGGGCATCAGCATCGCAGGGGGCAAGGGCTCCACCCCCTATAAGGGTGATGATGAGGTAAGACCCTGGTCTGTATAATTATTGAAGCACCTGCTTTCAGGGACTAGTTCTCTGTAGCTGGAGGTTGGATGTCTGTATGTATCAGCTTTGTGGCTGGGCCGGGCTTTCAGAGCAAGGTGGCAGGGCTGAGCAGGCTCTTGCCTCTGGAGCACAACTTGTTGTACCTTCCTGCTACTGACCGCAGAGAGCAGCAATGAGAACAGCTGTTTCTTTCCTATCTGTGCCCTGATGTATAGGACTCACAAGGCAAAGAGTGTGGGTTTGTCTTCCATACATGTGGTGGCATCAGCTGTGTCACGTTCTTGTCCCACTGGAAAAGGATTAAAGTGTCATTCCCTTTTCCCCTTTGTCACCTGTGGGGTAGCCCTGCAATGGGATTTCTTTCCCCTTTCTACTAACTCCTGAATGGGGTGATGCAGCTGTCCTGTCCCCATATCCAGGGTACGGGATTGGTGAGGGATTTCCCCTTTCCCTTAAGTTGAACGGGGTGGAGTGGTCTCTCTACACTTCAGAGGGTTGAGGAATGGGCTCCACCTCTTCTAACAAGTAGTTTTGTTTCCAGGGCATCTTTATTTCCCGCGTGTCAGAAGAGGGTCCTGCAGCTCGTGCAGGGGTTCGTGTTGGGGACAAGCTTCTGGAGGTAAGAACCTAGCTACTGTGAAGAAATAAATGCTTCTAATGACTTGAAAGTGGAGGGAGAAGTATGGTTTGGTATTTGTTTGCATCGCGCTAGTTTGTAGGCCAAATTAAGCATCAGGAGCTGTGCAAGAGCAAAACAAAATTCCCCTGGCTCAAAGAGTTAGCTGTTTAATTAACATTACTGTTAATCTTTTGCTGCTTTATAAGGACAGAAATTGCTCCTGCGTTCATTCTCCCCCAACTCTGAACTGTTGTGTAACTCAGGTGGGAAGAAATACTCAGCAGTGTGTGCCCACGTCCCCAACAGGCTGACCAGCTGGCCTCTACACATCTGCTTTCCTGTATGGGGCAAAAGTGGACCTTGTAAGATAACTTCTTAACCAGGGAGCCAGCCATATACTGTACTTGCCTGTCTTCAAATTATTTAAAAACATGATTAATCATACAGGATTGAGATGCACTTGAGGAAGGATTGATTGCATTATAGAGGGAATAGTTGTCACTACAGTGCTGGACAGAGATCAGAGGAATAAGTGGCCTGTGTTTGTGCGATCTGGTGTGGTGTCTCTAGGTATCTCATGTACTCCTACTCACTGCAGCCTGCATATTAGCAGTGGAGACCTGGACATTTGCCTGAGTAGATGTTCCAGTCTTTCTCACCACTTACCTGGCTTTGACCATGGTAGAAGTCAAATAAAGTGCTATATGGTTCTGTAAGTAGAAGTTTTTGTATTGCTTCATGAGAAAAATTTGATTCTGGAGTTTCAGAAGTTACCTTGTTCACTTCTGTATTTATCGTAGGATTGTCTTGATAATTCCATGAAGTTGTCCAAAAAGGGACATGCACTTGATCTAGCCTCGTCTTTTGTATGTTTTAGGGCCTTAAGTGTCACCGAGCATCCTTGTGCTGCATGCATCATACTGCATTTTGCTGCAGAATTTCTTCCAAAAGGGAGTCAGATCTTGAAGATTTTGAGAGATGAATGATTATTCCCTTTCCCAACAGTTAAATTCATGGCACCCTACTATTTCATATAAAGTAGATCCCTCTTCAGTTACAGCTTTGGGAAAAGACTATTTTTTTTCACTTCTGATTCACTTCCTTGATGCCCATTCATCTATGCCTTCTGTAAAAGTGGATGTACCCTTACAACATAACTCAGAGATCTGTCGTATTCCTTCTAAAAGACTGTGTTATGTCCACAAGTAAGATGTGGGTGAGGCACATCAGACTTGGGTTCTGTTCTCATTGGTTATGAATTGTAAGGAATACCTCTTTACCCCTGGAGTAGGGATACAGAGCGTTGCTCAGTAATGAAGGCCATGATGGGAAGAAACCCTAAATGCCATGAAGTGGAGGAAATAGATTTGAACACCTAGTTTTCAGGCTGAGTGCCAGATAATCTTTCCTGTAAGTGTGTGTTAATATGAAATGAGGTAGCTGCTATGAAAAGAAGATTCTTCAGCTTCATGGGCCCCCACTTTGCATTTCCTCAGTCTTCTGATGTGGTAGGACTTTTTTTCTGAAATCAAGGAAGTAAGGGTGGAAGGAATGAGGTTCCTTCCCTGAGAGCTGCAGAACGTGGTGTCCTCCCTGCAAGTACTTTACTAGTTTTGCATGGGGGGGGAACAAAATGGGTGTTTCAGGGTATGAGGAGGTAGATGTCCTTCCTGAAGGTGAACAAGAAGTTGTGTCGACCTGAGTTGTACTGGGATTTGTTAGGGGAGGTAGTTCTGGGTGAGCGGTCATCTGTCTGGGAGTTTGTTGCTTGCAGGGGTGATACAGGTGATAGGGAAGTTGGAGCTCCCTGTGGGGAGAGAATTCCTCTGAAAGGGCCTTTACTGTGCTTGGCAGGGGCTGCCCTGGCCTGGGACAGGCAGCACATGTTGTGGGAGCCTCCTGTGCTGTGTGAGTGCAGGGAAGCTCCCTTGCAGGCAGCAGGTGAGGTCTGAGTACCCCTGTGGGAACAAGGTGTTGACCCAGCTCTGCAGGGGATGAGCTGTGCTTCCATTGGGCAGCAGTTGCTAAGGCTGGAGCTGTCTGTGCAGCTGTTGTAAGAACTCACCACGGAGGTAAGGGTTGTGCCTGGCTCTGTCTGTCCCCAGGTGAATGGCGTGTCCCTGCACTGCGCTGAGCATCACGTGGCAGTGGAAGCTCTGCGTGGATCAGGAAGCTCCGTCTCCATGACAGTTCTGCGGGAGCGGATGGTGGAGCCAGAGAATGCCATCACTGTCACACCGCTGCGCCCTGAGGATGACTACAGCCCTCGTGAGAGGCGAGGTGGTCTACGCTTCCCAGAGCGACCTGAGGGAGCACCTCCCACAGAGAGATATTCCACCTGCCTTATGCGCAATGAGAAGGGCCTGGGCTTCAGCATTGCTGGTGGCAAAGGCTCCACACCCTACCGGGCTGGTGACACGGTCAGTAATGATTCCCTGGGAAGGAAGGTGCTTGATCCCCAAGTCTCGGCGCGACTTGTGGGAGCAGCACAAGGTCTTCCTCACTCATGGGTATGCAGCAGTGCAGCATCGCCCTGGGCTGGTGGGCCAGGCGGGCTCTGAGAGCCAGAATCTACTCTTAAGCTGGGGAAGGAGAGAAGTTCAGAAGGAGGTGGGGCTGGGGCTCACAATCCCTGCCAGTGACATTTAATCTTGCTGCTGTCCTCTTGACATATGTTCTGGGCTCTCGGCCACATGAAGGCTTTGCTGCAGCTGGAGGTTTTGCAGGTGGCTCTAGAAGCAGAAGAGGGTTTGTGTGGAGTGAGGTACAAATGGGAAGTGCCAGGGCAGGGGAGGGGTCTGCAAAGGAGAAAGGGCTGAGACCTGCCTGGTGTCCAGGAACAATTCTGGAAAGCCAAGCCCTGGTGAGGGGAAGCACAGGCTGCTCTGACCCTTCTGACTGTGTTTCAGGGGATCTTTATCTCACGGATTGCAGAGGGTGGTGCAGCCCATCGGGACGGGATCCTGCACGTAGGAGATCGGGTCATCTCGGTAAGTATGGGTGTGCAGGGAAGGGGTCTGACTCAGCTCCCTGCCTTTCCTCATACAGGGGCTGTTTTTCTGTCATTGAAGCTGGATTTTGGGGGTCCTTTTTTCAGCTCCTGAGCCTTCTGGGAGAGCATTTAATCTTGGTGGTTCTACCCCTGCCCGTGGCTGGTGGTGGGTGCAGTTAATGCCTCCCCTTTCCCCAAGCGCTGCATGTGAGCACTTCCCCACAGGAATGGCGTGTGGCAGTCTGGGCTGTACTGGAGAGAGATGATACGACAGCACTTCCCTAGCCTGGTATCCCTCCAGAGCCTTGTAGGACAGCCTTGGAGGGCTCTGCCGCAGCACAGTGTGTGGGGAGGGAAGCCCTTTGGGGCACAGCTGACCGGCTCCCTGTGGAGAGCAGGGTGGCAGGAGTCAGCATAGGCTGAAGTGGAGGGAGGCTGCCTGAGGGTGGTGTGGAGCTGGGCAGGGCATACTGCAGTGCTTCCCCCTGCTTTAATTTGAAACTCCGGCCCCAGTTTCCCTTCCTGTTTGTGCCAGTAGTATGGATCTCACTGCTGCCTCTAACCTCAAGTCTCTCTGCCTAATGTGTCACTTGCTCCCCCTCCTGCGGGGAGAGTCTGCTGAGTCTCCTGACCCTCTTCCCAAGCTCGCATGCTGCCTCTGAGTGAAAGCTCCTGCATCCTGGTGCTGGTGGTGGGTTTCTGATCCAGCTGTTGTGGTAAGAGCACGTGTTACCACATAGCTGGCGTGAGTAAACACTGATACAGCCTTGTCAGTGCTGGCTTCTGTCTGCTCTATCCCTAGGCTGGGGGCTGTGTTGTATTTGCACAAAATTTTAGTGGAGCTCTGGCCCAGGTCTGACATTTGTATCTTGGCAGGAGACTTGAACTGGTACAGCATCTCTCCCTCCTTGCTAGTGCTCCCCCCTCCTCCCAAAATCAAGCCCTGACCCTGATTGTTGCCAGATAGCCTAAATTATTTTGGTTTTGCTCATCTTTTGATGCTCCACTGGTACAGAGGCATGACTGAGAGGCGTAATTGCAGGTACACAGCCTATCATGTGATGTTGATTTCCTCTACCTGTGGCAAGAAGGAAACACAAGATCTCAGAATAGAGTCAGAACTCAAACCTGTCTCCACCCCATATTAGCAGCTCTATTTATATCTCTGGGCAGCTTCGTAGGAAAAGCAGATCTAATTTCCTAGTAATAGCTTGCAGTGTCTTCAGACTGCAATAAGCTCAGGGCTTGCAGAACTCAGGGCTTTTGTTAGATTTTAATGTGGATGAAGGCCTTGCTGTCATTAGTCCTCTGACACACCCCACTGCAATGGTGAGTGTGGTGTTATTGCATAGGTAGGAAATACGTCCATGCTTGAGAGCATGGTCCTCTGCTTTCAAGGACGTTACCTGTGCTGAAGTGTGTGTAGTCATAAAAGGTTTGGTGCTGAGCATCAGCTGCAGCTCAAATCTTGTGCTCAGTTATGATGAAAGCGGGAACAAATTATTATCTTCTAGGAGAACACTTACCTAGTCTGGACTATTCGCATAACTTCTGTGCCTTCCAGCAAGTGTCTGACTGTCGCTTCTCCAGCAGCCATGCCTCCAGGCAGCAGTTGCCATTCTGCCTTTCCTGCTTGTGGGGTTCACTGCGAAGTATGATATCCATGTAGTGGTAGTGTTACATCCTGAGGCCTCTCATATCTTCTTGGTGATATTTGTCCTCGAGAATATCTGCTTGCTGTAAGAGATGCATAAGCAGCTGTGTGAGTTTTGCTCGGTCTCTTCCGAAATCTGGTGCTAGGTTAGAGCTGTGGGGCTGCCCTGGCTCAGTGATACTGGATGTTGAGAGAGTGTCTGTTCACTTCAAAGCAGTGCCCACATAGCATTGTGTAAATTTCTTGTTTACCACAACTCTTTTGAAGCAGTGGTTGCCCATTTTTATTGGAAGGCTTTTCAGGATGTGATGATTCCTGGGATGTGCAGTGCAGGTTGCATGTATTCCCCTGTATCTGCACGGGGAAAGCAGGAAGGCCCTCGTTAGGATACAGGCGGTTTCACAGGTCCAATAGGCAGAGGCCCATTTCCAAAGCCATAGTCTCCTAGTCATGCCTCAGTTCTCACTTTGCCAAAGAATTTTTGTTTTCTTAGGAAAAGAAATACAGCACAGCTTCATACTCTTCACCTGTGCTCTAAATCATCCTGGACTTCTCTGCAGGGGAAGGACTGGGATAGCTCCTTTTACTTTCTTAAGGGAGCTTTGAGTACATGGATTGAAGAACCCAGCCTAGATCTCTCTTCAAAGTTAACGCCCCACAAAACTCACCAGTGATTGACTACTAACTCTCCAGCTTTCCCCATATTCTAGTGTGTCTTGAAAGTCATCACAGGTATCTTGAGAGTCATTTTGGTAGTGGAAGACATGGGGCAGGGACCTGCAAGGGGGGAATGTTGGAGAGTTTGAATCGTGGGATGGGAATCTAGCAGGGAGGGTGCAGGATTGGGAGCAGTGGCTAAGGTCAGCTAGTTTTTTGGGATAGGACCGGCAGTAGACTGAAGAAAACTGATTCTGGGGGAGATTTAGGACAGTAGTAGCACCAGGTGACACATGGGGGTCCTAATGAGAGCAGTCTGATCGCTAAGAAATTTGCCAGAATAATATAACTCCCTGGCACACAGAAAAACGTGTGGAGCTGGAAAAGGACAGATGACACTCTTTTCCTTCCTCTGGGCACTTAGATAGCCGAACTGCACTGGTTGGCCTTGTTCTCTTGCTAAGCAGAGACGGCAATAAAGGCCACTGAAAACTAGCTGTCCAAAAGCTGGGAAGGCATCATGATTGCCAGGTAATGGAGAGGTTAATGAGTAAAATGCTATCAAGGGCTGTTATATATGATATACCTCCGGCTCAGGGAGTTCCTGTGTTCCTGTTCAGTAGTCTGGGGGAGTACCACTGTGTACTTTTGGTCTGACCAAGTCTGACCATTCTCATCTTCTTGTCAGTAGCAGAAAAATAACAGAGGGGAATGTGTGAAGTCAAGAGTGCATGCTGCTACAGCAGGTCTGTCTGTGGAGTATGTTGGGCCTTGATCTGGTGATAAGAACCTAAGGGCCAAGTCTCTTCTGCATGTCATCTTTGTTAAAAATTGGTGTATCTGGCAGACGGGAGGACCCAAGGGGATCCTCCCTTCCCAGTCCACTGGACACAAGGCTGCCGCTTTACCCCATTCCCAGGTCCAGCCATCAGGAAGGCTAAGTGCAGATTCCAAAGATGAAATACACTGCAGGCATGGCTGGCCACAGATTTACACAGACAAAAAGGGGGGGCAGTATCTTTGCAGGCGCACACATAAACACAAACAGTCCTCATAGGGCATGAACATCACAGACAACTTAACCCTGTTCCTACCCTCTGGCTAATCAGGTTTAAGGTTTGCTCGTGGAACATGCATATGTACTCCCTCACTCAGCTCACATAAATATTTATGTTTGCAGGTCTCTTCAGTCTCTGGCCCAAGCGCCAAGTTCTTCAGGGCTCTTTGGTCAGACCCTGAGCCTTTTATCCAGTTTCTGGGCCAGCTGTTCGGTCTTTCCACATTTTGGATTCCTACTTGCTGGCTAGTCCAACCTGAATTTTACTAGTAGATCTTACGCGCAGACCCAGAGTAGAGAGCAAACTCGCACAGTAAATACAAACAGAGTTTGATAAAAACATAGAGCAGACTATGGTGATCAGGGACAGGGCTTGGCCAGGCAAGCATACTGACCAGCAGCCTGCTTGCGTGTGATCAGCCTCTTTTATTCTCCACCCTCTCCATTTTCCCATGCTTGTTCCTCCCCTCTCCTCCTTGGCCACTCCCCTTTCCCACCTGTGATCCTTCTGCTAAACATCCCATAATAAGTTTTGCACATTCCCACAGTCCCCCTTAAAACTTCCTATAGCAAGTTTACTCTTTCCTGTGAGAGTTGTTCTGATAACCCATGATAATCTTGATTTCCTCTGCATATTGATTACCAAGCTTTTGGTCGCACTTTTTTAATGTTACCATTTGAGTGATTCCTTTAATGATCCATCCATGAGTGTCTTGAGTCTTGTCTCTGTTATCTGCATTTCATTAAGGTTTGTGCACCTGTGTGTTTAATTCATTATCTTTCCTGCTTATTGCCTTGTCTCTTATGCTCAGCAGCCATTACCCAGGTACCTTTACATTCTTCCTCTTCCTGAATGCATGTGCAGGCTGGCATGCCTTCACATCCTTCTGTTTGTCCTCTATGGTTGGTGCCAAAGGTATCCCTTTGGGGATGATCCTCTGAGTAGAGGAGATGCTGTGGGGCTGAGAGTTGCCTGTTTTTGTCCAACACAGCACAGGGCTGTCTTGCCTGTCTTCTTCCATGTCGTAAGGGGAGTAGCATGCTTGACTGTGGATGGGATGGGGCAGGTCGGGTGAGGGGGGTGGTGGTGGTGTTTATGGAGGTTCTGGACAAAGCCTTGTCAGACTGTGTGCAGTCAGCTTTGTCCAGAAACTGCTTTCTTGGAAGGAGCTGGGGAGTAACTATAATATTTCTAGGAATCAGACAATGAGGTATCGGGCTACAACATCCAGTTGCTGTGGCTGTTACAAAGTCACGTTATTATTTCATAAGCTGATCAGACTCCATCTTAACAGCTGTTATTTTTGTGTCCTCATTGTTCATTCTGGAAAGCTTTTCCAGAACCTAAGGACTAGAAACCTTTTAATTCAACTTTTTCATGACGAGTTTCATCCTTTTGGCAGCGTTTTTCTAGCTTAGCTCTCCTCTCAGTATTCTGTCCCTCATATATTTATGGAGAACAGTTGCATCCTTTCTGGTCCTTTGAGTTTCTAGGCAAGCTGTTTTAAATCTTAGTTTTGTAGGTAAGGCTCTCTGTTCCCCTGCCTTTCGTAGCAATTTTTCTCTGCATGTCTTGTTAACTTATGTTAGATAATTTTTTTCTGTGTGAAGGATGAGAATAGTATATAGTTTTTCAGATGAGTTTTCTTCAATGCTTTGTATGAATGACATTGCTGCTTCCTTGTACGTACTGGAAGTACCTCTTTGTCTGAAGCATTATATCTTTCACTGATATCACAAGACGACTGTAGTTGTATTCTTGAAATTATTTGGCATAGCATATTGGATAATATTTTCTTGTCCAAAAGAATTCTAGTTTTCCTTTTGTGTCAGCCAGTCAGTCACTGTGGACTAGCAGAGTCTCTTTCTCAGTGCTTCCAAGTCTTTTTATACCTGGGGTACACTTTTTGTGGCTTAAAACTGACATCTTCCCCAGACTGCCATGACCTTGCCCAGCACGGGCAGACAGCAGGCCAGTGGCCAGTGACAAGTCCTGTCACACATCAGATCGTGCTCTTCAGTGCCTGTGTCTGGGCTTTGAGAGTGATTGATAAAGGCAAATGGCCTAGTGCAAAGGCAGCTGATGCTGTGGCACACTAGTGTGCTGTGGCATCACTTCTGGGAATCACTGTTTTGTCTTCTTCCCATATTGAGATCTTTGGGTCCATTCCTTTAAAGCAACCTCTTGGGCTTCTTTTGTCATGACCCAGTAGGAAAGCTGGAATGTAAAGCCAAGGAGGAGTGATGGGTATTCTCCTGGTTATGAGTGAGCCACAGCATAGTCCAGGCAATAGCTAGGTTTGTAGTGCTCCAGGAGGTAGAGCATCGTACTTGGTCTTCATGGTCCCCTGGAGCATCACTGATGCTGGAGTGTGTACAGGGAAGATAGGAAAGGGGCTGGTAAGCTATCTAGAAAGAGGATTGTGGTCAGGTGGGAATGAGCAGGTGTCTGTGTCCCTTTGCCAGATAGGAAGGAGTGGGGTAAGTTACAAAGTGCTTTGGGGAACAGGCTTTTCAGAAGGGGCAATGTTCCAGCAGAATGGGGTCCTGTAGGGTGCTTGGCTAAGTGCTTAAAATGACAGGGTGTACTCAGGTGATGGTCTGACACTGAGTTTGCGGGTTGTTCTAGATCAATGGGGTAGACATGACAGAAGCCAGGCATGATCAGGCAGTAGCGCTGCTTACTGCATCCTCCCCCACCATCGTGCTGCTGGTAGAGAGAGAGGGTGCAGAGCAGCTCAGCGAGGGAGACTCACCAGGCGTGCCACGAGTGCGCATGCACTCCCCACCACCGCCTCCCAGCCATGGGGAGAGCCCACCGGAGGAGGCGCCTTCGCTGCAAAGGAACCATCTGTCTAAAGGCCTGGAGGATCAATATCCCATTGAGGTGAGTCTGTCTGTTGGAATATGGGATAGTGTAATCTTGGGTATTTTTCATTTGGAAAATTGGTAGTCTGATGAGGGCTGGCCCACTCTGTTATTAGGGCGTTGAGAAGTAATGGGGAACCCCGTTGTCCTGTGGGTGCTTACCTTGTGCTCACTCATGCAAAACATCCCTGACTCCATGTTTTTCAGTGTCTGTGGTCCTTATGTGGTATCCCTTATTCCCTTTGACTCTGCTTCTTGTTCCCTCAAGGAAATTCACCTTGTAAAAGCAGGTGGTCCCCTGGGACTCAGCATTGTAGGAGGCAGTGACCATTCAAGCCATCCATTTGGGATTCATGAACCAGGTGTCTTCATTTCAAAGGTAGAGTCCTGTGTGAGCAGCCTAGCAGCGGACATTCCTGAGCTGTTTAATTATTGGGGTTAAGATGAAGGATTTTGATGCAAGAGTCTTGAGAAGTACAGTATAGATTTAAAAAAAAAAAAAGGGATGGGGGAGGGATGTGTGCATATGTAAAGAGTTAGCTTATGCTAGACATACTGCTGCTGTTGTAGAAATCTAAATGGCATGTAAAAGCCTGCAAAGCTGTATAATTCATGCTGAACTGTTTGGGGAGACTTAGCTTTTGAAATTGCTGGGCTTATGTTAGCTTTTAATGAATCCTGGAAAGATGCAGGCATTTCAGAAAACCAGTCATTACTCAGAAAGTGTTAGTGGGATAAATGTGTAACTGCAAGGAAAAATAGAAGTGCTCTTTCGCATTCAGGCCAGTGTCCTTCAACCCGACATTCTCTTTCTAGTGGTGGCATTAGCTGATGCTATTTAGAGACAGCACACAAGCCAGCCACTTGCTGCAGCTCATTCCCTTCGCTGTCCCGCACATCCACACTCGTTGGATTAGGGATGTTAGCGAGGACATCCCTGCCCAGCCCTTTCTGCATCCATACGTCTCTTGTCCCTTGGACATGCTGAATCTGTCTCCTCTAACACCCATGGCTACAAGTCCCAGAACATCATTACCTGAGACTGAAAAAGCACTCTGATCTGCTCTAAACCAATGTCCCACTGGTTACATTGAGTGCTCCTCCATTCTTGTATTGCCAGTTTGGTAAACAGAAGTCCTGTATTCAGCTTATTCAGCACCTTCAGTGATGTAAACTTCATTCATTCTTCTTCCTCAGCTTTCTCTCCAAACCCAACTTGTGGTCTTCATTTCTCCTTGCAAGGTGCTGCTCCATCCCCTCATTATTTTAGTTGCCTTTCTATGGACCTCTAACCCCACTATGTCCTTCTCAAGATGTGGCATCATAGGATCATTCAAGTTGGAAGGGACCTGCAGAGGTGATTTGATCTCACTGAAAGCACAGGGTCAGCCTAGACCAGCTTGCTGAGGGCCTTGTCTAGTCAAGTTCTGAGTATCGCCAAAGATGGAGATCTCACAGCCTCTCTGGGCTCCTCTTCCAATGTTTAACTACTATTATGGTGAACCTTTTCTTCCTAATATCTAGTCAGAATTTTCCTTGTTCCAACTTGGATCCCTTGCCTCTCTCCCTATACCACTGTGTACCTTTGAGAAGAGCCTGGCCTCTGTTTTCTCCGTACCATTGTGTTAGGTAGTTGAAGACAGCAGCAACATCCCCTTCAGCTTTCTGTTCTCAAGAATGAAAAAACCCAGGTCTCTCTGCCTCTCTTTGTAGAATGTATTCTCTACACCCCTGTTCATCTTCTTGGCCCTCTGCTGCACTCATTCCAGTTTATCAGTGTCTGTCTTGTACTCCAGATGCAATGTCACAAGCACTCATTAGTGGGGAGTGATCACTTCCCTCAACTCGCTGGTTAACACCCTCCACTATTGCAAGGGCACACTGCTGATTTAGCTGCCTTTCACAGTATACTGGATCCAAGCCTCTGGCTAGAATAGAATCATTAAGGTTGGAAAAGACCTCTAAGATCATCGAGACCAACCGTCGACCCAACACCACCATGCCCACTAAACCATGTCCCTAACTGCTGCATCTACATGTCTTTTAAATACTTCCAGGGATGGGGACTCAACCGCTTCCCTGGGCAGCCTGTTCCAATGTTTAACCACTCTTTCAGTAAAGAAATTTTTCCTCACGTCCAATCTAAACCTCCCCTGGCGCAACTTGAGGCCATTTCCCCTCATCCTATCGCTTGTTACTTGGGAGAAGAGACCAACACCCACCTCGCTACAACCTCCTTTCAGGTGGTTGTAGAGAGCGATGAGGTCTCCCCTCAGCCTCCTCTTCTCCAGGCTAAACAACCCCAGTTCCCTCAGCCGCTCCTCATCAGACTTGTTCTCCAGACCCCTCACCAGCCTCGTTGCCCTTCTCTGGACACGCTCCAGCACCTCAACGTCCTTCTTGTAGTGAGGGGCCCAAAACTGAACACAGTAGTCGAGGTGTGACCTTACCAGTGCCGAGTACAGGGGCACGATCACTTCCCTGCTCCTGCTGGCCACACTATTTCTGATACAGGCCAGGATGCCATTGGCCTTCTTGGCCGCCTGGGCACACTGCCGGCTCACGTTCAGCCGGCTGTCGACCAACACCCCCGGGTCCTTTTCTGACAGGCAGCTTTCCAGCCCCTCTTCCCCAAGCCTGTAGCGCTGCATGGGGTTGTTGTGGCCGAAGTGCAGGACCCGGCACTTGGCCTTGTTGAATCTCATCCAGTTGGTCTCAGCCCATCCATCGATCCAGCCTGTCCAGGTCCCTCTGTAGAGCCTTCCTACCCTCGAGCAGATCAGCACTCCCGCCCAACTTGGTGTCGTCTGCAAACTGACTGAGGGTGCACTCGATCCCCTCATCCAGATCATTGATAAAGATATTGAACAAGACCGGCCCCAAAACTGAGCCCTGGGGAACACCGCTCGTGACCGGCCACCAACTGGATGTAACTCCATTCACCACAACTCTCTGGGCCCGGCTGTCCAGCCAGTTTTTTACCCAGCGCAGAGTCCACCTGTCTAAGCCGTGAGCCGCCAGCTTCTCTAGGAGAATGCTGTAGGAGACGGTGTCAAAGGCCTTACTGAAGTCCAGGTAGACCACATCCACAGCCTTTCCCTCATCCACTAGGCGGGTCACCTGGTCATAGAAGGAGATCAGGTTGGTCAAGCAGGACCTGCCTTTCATGAACCCATGCTGGCTGGGCCTGATCCCCTGGTTGTCCCACTCATGCCTTGTGAGTGCCCTCAAGATGAACCGCTCCATAACCTTCCCTGGCACCGAGGTCAGGCTGACAGGCCTGTAGTTCCCCGGATCCTCCTTCCGGCCCTTCAGGAGGCTAGCAACAGGCCTCCTGAAACAGCAAGTCTGTTTGACAGATGTGTGCCTCTGTCCTTTGCAGAAGGTTTCACCTGAAGCTCCCTATTGGTGCTGACACGTGGTTCATTCTGGGATGGCTCCAGTGCCTCCTTTTGTGTAGTTTGTTTCTCCTCATCTGCTACAACACACTATATCTATTTTTTAGATGCGTGTCAGTAGAGAGAAGGACTCTTCCCTCTGTTGCCAGCAATCTCGAGCTCCCAGCCTTCTCCAGCTTGGGAACCTCTGCTGTTTGTTTAAGCATAGCCCCTAGCTGACCCTTCTTCCATACAACATGGGATTTGGAGTCTTCTCTCTGCAGGGTTTCTGCAAAGAGCCTGTTGCGCTCCTGTTCATTTTGACTGACACTATGCAGTATGCTCATCTCATCCTGTAGCTTCTTCACCTGCCAGCTTGGCACCTTGATCAGAGCAAACCTTCCACTGATGTGGAAGGGGAGAGGTCCCAGGCACTCCCTGTAGCCCAAGACCCTGAAAGCTGTATCCTTCCTCTAAAGCACCAAGGATACTCCAGCTGGTACTGGGGACCTTACCCTGTGGCATATCACCATCATCCTTGCACAGTCCTCGGCGCAGTTTCTGGGTCCCCTTCTGCTCTGCCTTTTTGGGAGCAGAGAACTGAACAGTCATGGAGATGTAAGTGTTTCTTGGTCTCAGTACCCTTTCTGACGATGCCCAAAATTTTGTTGGCTTTTCTTTTGTCTCTTCCTGCATGTGGAGCCCATGATTTCAGAAAACATGCGACAATGGCTCTAGGAACTTTCCTGTTTTACAGTTTCCGAGTTCAGTATTCTGTGTGCATGGTTTAAGGTGTTTTTGCATAGACTCATTGTCTGTGCTGAAGCTCATGCCATGTCTTTTTGTCCAGTTTTCTTGACCCCTTTTGAAGTTCCCCACCACCAGAGTGGTTTTCAGCTGCTCAAAACAGCACAGTATCATCTGCAGACCTGGAGATTTCACTGTTCGCTACTTTTTTCAGGTCACAGATGGACATGCTGAATAACACCAGTTCCACACCAATCTCTCGGGCATCCCACCAGTGAATCTTTTGTGTCCTGAGCAGCAGCTGTCCAGCCCTGACCTTTGTTTCCTCTCCTTTAACCAGCTTTCAGACCATTAAGATGGCCTTTCCTCCCATCCAGTGGACACAGATTCTCTAATAGCCTTTAGGTTCAGACCTTGTCAAGAGCCATTTGGAAATCCAGAAGTTATGTCTACCAGATTGCTTCCTTCATGTGTTCGTTCTTTCTCTCACAGTGCTTCAGCAGGTCAATGAGGCAGGATTTGCTTTTACCAAAGCCAAATGAACTCTTTTTCCAACAAACCCTACTTATCTACATGCTCACAGATCTTAATCTTTCTTTTTTGATTCCGTTGTTTTACCAGGAATAGAAGTTAGGTTTCTTGGTTAGTAACTCTGTAGCTCTCAAGATCCCCTCTAGAGCACTTCTTGAGGACTGAAGTTGTACTGACACTGTCAGTCCTGGTACAGTGGCCATTTGTAATGGTAGATGATGTACTTCCGACAACAGCCCTGCAGTTTAACATTTGAGTTCCTTCAGAGTTCTTGTGAGAAATCTGTCTTCTGGTTACAGTCACAGACAAAATAATGGAAAAGCTGAAACAGGATTGGTTCAGATGAAAATGATAATATGAGAATATAAGAACATATTGAATGACACTTCAAAGCAAATCTTACTTCATTCTTTGCCAGTGTTCACAGATATGTTACCTCTTGGGGAGCTTTGGTTGCAGAGGGAGAAGTCAAAACAGGCCTCAGAGAACGTTGGAGGATGGCCTAGGGACACAATCAGTCTCTCTACAAGGGGAGATGGAATTTCCTTCTCTAGTTGTAATATTAATGATTCTCTGTAGGTCATTCCCCGTGGACTGGCATCTCGCAGTGGGCTCCGTGTAGGGGACAGGATCCTGGAGGTAAATACTATTGACCTGCGCCATGCTACCCACCAGGAAGCAGTGAATGCCCTGCTCTCCAACACCCAGGAGCTGACTATGTTAGTAAGGCGAGATCCGCCACCACCTGGTATGCAGGTAGGTACTGAGTAAGAGAACTGGGGGGAATCGCACTCTTCTTTATAGAACGATCACTTTTGAAGGCAACTTCTTACCTAGCTGGAAGTCTGGGACTAGGATACAACCAAACTTCTGGTTGAAATTTCCTTCTCTTGTGGCAGAATCCAGTCTCTTCTAAGTATATATCCAGTTGAGGACTGTGGAGGGTCTCTTGCCGTGTCCGTGGTGATACTGTGATCAGAGAATGATCAGATTTCATGAAGGCAAGACCTGAACAGGAGACAGAAATACAGAAAAGGGCAGAGCCTCATCAAAAGGAATAAACTGTGCCAAATGAGTGAAAGGTCTAATTCAGGTTCTTTTCAGGGTATTTAGAATATGGCCAGCTGCTAGGAGTGTTTCCTCAACAATTCCAGTCTGAATTTGACCCAGAAACAAGGAGACCTTTTCTGTGTTTACAGGAAATATGCATTGAAAAGGCTCCAGGAGAAAAGCTGGGCATCAGCATCCGGGGTGGAGCAAAAGGTCATGCTGGAAATCCATTTGATCCCACTGATGAAGGCATCTTCATTTCTAAGGTACCAGACCACTAACTCTGCAACTTGGTTGCATGCAAGGACTGCTAGGGAAAAGGGTGATCCCTGTGGAATTCATTCATGTCGTGGTTTAACCTCAGTTGGCAACTGAGCACCACGCAGCTGCTCACTCACTCCCCCACCTCCCCGGTGGGATGGGGGAGAGAATTGGAAGAGTAAAAGTGAGAAAACTCATGGGCTGAGATAAGAACAGTTTAATAGTTGAAATAAAATAAAGTAAAATAGTAATAGTAGTAGTAGTAATAATAGAATATACAAAGCAAGTGATGCATGATGCATTTGCTCACCACCTGCCAACCAATGCCCAGCCAGTCCCTGAGCAGCGGCCCCCCCGGCCAGCTTTCCCCCAGTTTATGTACTGAGCATGACGTCACATGGTATGGAATGTCCCTTTGGCCAGTTGGGGTCAGCTGTCCTGGCTGTGCCCCCTCCCAGCTTCTTGTGCACCTCCAGCCTTCTCAGTTGGTGGAGCATGGGAAGCTGTAAAGTCCTTGGCTAGCCTAAGCACTACTTAGCAACAACTAAAACATCGGTGTGTTATCACATTATTCTCCTCCTAAATCCAAAACACAGCACTGTACCAGCTACTAGGAAGGAAAATAACTCTATCCCTGCCAAAACGAGGACAGTCTGATATGCTGTCTCCACTTTTCACTGGGTACATCAATTCTCCTGGAGTATTGTCCATCCACTGAAGGAGGTGCATCTGTTTCCTTTCATATTTACTCCTCTACAACAGCTACAAAATTTCTTCTTTCATTTCCTATGTTTGCTTTTATTTTGTCTTGCATTTCTTCTCTTGCTTTTTTTTCTGTAACATGAACCCATACATATTTCCTTTTCCCCTCCATTTGTATTGCTTCCCCCAAGTGCTTGTGGCCTTCCTGCCCACTCAAACATGCATGCTCTTTCCTCCTTTCATCGAAAGCATTATGAATTGCTCACCTTTCCTCTTGTGCCACGCACCGTGTGTGTAATTTTGTTGCCTTTCCTTTGTAAATGACTGCTTGTGTGCGTATTTATTTGTCACGTCACTTTTCCCCAAGAAGTAACGCATATTTTCTTTTCAACAATATACTGTGTGTAAGCTTATGCTCCTCCCAACCCTTACCAAAAAGTATTGCCTCTTCTTTCTTGTTAGCAACAGGGCATAGTGATAAGTGGTGTAATTTTTGGTCTTGCTGCTGAGCAGAGGGGGACTCTGGATGTTCACGTATCTGTCACTGGTTCCCTCTTTAGGTGGTATGCTAGGGTAGAAACTCTGCTCTAGCTCTAGAGTTCTTAATAGTCCTTGCTGGATGGTGGACATTCCATAATTGCCAGTTAATCCTTTCTAATAATTGGCTACTTTCAAAGAAAGGGAATACTCAGCATTTGTTATTTCTTGGATATAACTTCTTTATCTGAGTTTTAAAGTTAAAAGAGTAAATTCACTCTATCAAAGTAATAGTTGCACATTCAACTGCAATGTTTGTAATAGCAGTAAAAGAAAACCTAAGATGATAATAAAAATAATTGTAACCTACAATTATTTTTAATGATTAGGTTAGTTTTTATCTCCTTCAGTGTTACAGCATTTAGGGGTTTGGAAGGCTTACAGTTTAGCCCTGTTGCAGGGTTAGTTTACACCACACCGCCCCCCCCCCCCCCCCCCTTTTTTTTTAAATAGTACTTGTTTTAGCCTGTGGAGAACCAAAGCACTGAACTTTTCTGCTCTCCCTTCAACTGTTACTTCAGCTTGATCTCTCTTATTTGTCGTAACCAGAGTGTTTTTCCTGCTTCTCTTATTTTGTCTGTATATTTCCAGTAACCGAGAGACAAAGTAGTGCCTTTTTTTCTTCCTCCTCTTCAGATATCTGATTACTACCTTCTTTCTCCTTCGTTTTTCTTAATTTGCATTTCCATTGAGTCCCTTAACTGTAATTTTTATTAAAAGTTGTAATCTGGTTCTTCCTTTTTAAAACCTTCTTGATGAAGTGTTACAAGTTGAATACCATGAGAAGTATAAATTATATCTACAGTTTGAAATTCATGATCTGTCTCAATGGGGATAGCTCAGTGTCCCTCAGTGACAATAATACAGATGACAGTTGGCATTAAGGACATTTTTCTACATTAACTTCACCTCCTCCCGTTATTTCTGGGTGTTCTACTGTCACACTTATGCACTTGCTCTCCCTGGAAAAGAAATTGTGAGTACTTGGTCTTTTTCCATTCAGCTGCATGTGACCATTTTTGTGCATGCACACGCACTCACACACACTTAAATATTTTCCTTTACAGCCCTGAAGAAATCATGTGTAGGCATGCATGACTGCTTTCCTTTCCCCCAAACCTAAAAAAAAAAAAAAAAAAAAAAAATGCATGCAGCATTTTTTCTCCTCATTTTACAGGTACTTTATTAAACATATCTGTTGTTTTTTCTCCAAAACAGCTCTCATTAAATCCAGTAAACACCCATGCCTTTGGTTTATTTTGGGATTTTTTTGCCTCTCTGATCCCAGTAATATTTGGTGTGCAGTAGTCCTTTCTTTCCTTCCTCTGATGCTACCTGTGCCTCCATCCTACCTTGACAACCAGTCATGCATGTCCTTGCATTTCCCCCACCCAGCAACCAACTTTGTGTGCCCTTGTGCTCTCCTTATTCTCTTGTCATAGATCTACAGGCTTTGCTTGAGATCCCTGACATTGACATACTCTTTCTGTGAAGCCCTTGTGTAGCACTGGTCATAATTCTCTTTGCAAAGCTTAGTCATGTTGGTTCTTTGGCTTTGAGACTGGGCCTTTGAATTGAAGCCGTTCGTTTGTCTCTGGTGTTCCCAGTGAGGTCTGTCTGTAGACCAAATGTTCCAAGGTCTTCATTTGATCTAGCTTGACTGTGTGTACATCCCATTTTGATCCAGGCTTTTTGTTTTCCCATTAGAAAAAGTAATGCCCATTTGGTGATTCTGTTCGTCTCCCTAAGGCACTTTAAGTTGTATCCTGTATTTCTGTCTAGTTCCTGATAGTAGCTTCTCCTATCGCCATTGTTCAATTTTTTCTCGTTTCCTCAGCTTGCGTATTTCTCTTGAGCCTCGTGTTTGCATGTGTTTGGGTTTTGGGGTTTTTTTTGCTTTCACTGTGTACCCACAGCAAGTCCTGCAGTCTCTTTTCCCTGTTCCGAAGGGGAAAAAAATGAATAAAACTCCTTGCCTTTACTGCCTTTGTTCTGGTGGCAAAGCATGCACTTTCATTCTCTCCTCAAACATACGTGGATGCTTGCACTCTTTAAGACAAACTCTGGCTTTCGTGTGCCTTATCAATATGCTGCATGTAGTTGCTTCCCCTGGTGACAGCTTGTGTACATGAAGCGAGTATGAGTTCTTGTGACTTGCTGAGGAAAGAAAATAGGAGTTACACGTTATTTTTCTGAAAGAGAGGATGGAAAATGACAGACATGCATAATCTGTTATACCTGTCTCTACCATGAAGACAGTGAAAAGTCCTTATGCCTCATTTATCTTTATCCACAAAAATTATCCCTATGCTTGCATTTTCTGTCTCTCTCCCAACAAAAAATTATTACACTTTCCTTTCTGTGAAGATAAATCATAGATGCGAGAGCTTTCTTTCTCACCTGCTTCATTGACAAACCAAAAGCAGTTTCTTTCCTTGGGACAACACATTTCAAATACAGATTCTTTTTATCTCCCTAAGAAATTTCTTCCACACCTGTTTCCTCTACCAAACTGTACACGTTCTTCCTTTTCTACCCTCTCCGTAAGTATATATACATACTTCCAGATGCTTTCCCTGACATGTAGCCACAGCCTTTTCTCCCTGTTTCCTTTGTATGCTGTCCTCTCTCATTCCTTCTTCCTGATGGTCCCCATGCTCTCTAATCTTCTCTTACCTTCTTAGGTGATATCTTGATTCCCCCCATTTGTTATAGGTGAGCTCCTCTGGGGCTGCGGCCCGGGATGGCCGTCTGAAGGTGGGAATGCGGATCCTGGAGGTGAATCATCAGAGTTTGCTGGGAATGACGCATACAGAAGCAGTACAGATACTCCGAAGTGTGGGTGATGCGCTGCTTGTGCTAGTGTGTGATGGCTTTGATCCCAAGGCTGCAGCTGCCATTGAGGTGAGAACTGAAGTGCAGGGTGCCCTCATAGTGACTAGTACCACAAGGATCCCACCTCTTTCTTCACAGAAGATTGCTGGATTTTTCCAGCCTTTTGCTGTAGACTTTTTTTTTTTTTTTTTTTTTTTTGAGGTCCCAGATTTCAAAGTCTGGTCTCCTGCTATATGAACTGGAGGTGGTTGTCAGTTCATAAAAGCAATAGTCTCTAAAGACTGTCTCTCTTCTGTTGATTACAGAAGTGTTTCACAATATCACTGCAGTGGTTAGAAATGTAGTTTTCAAGCTAATTTTCTCCAGGCTATTTATGCCTGTTTTTTTCTTGGCTGATGTTATAGTCTGTCTGTTTATTGGTGTTTGCCTTTCCCCACAAGAAAACACTTACCCATAGCAATCCTGTGCCTTCTCAGCTTTCTTTTTTTCAGGGCTTAGCAAGTAAGCTTTTTTATTCTCCACTAGAATATATACCCAATCCCTGGTCACCTTATCCCCTTTCTGTACCTGTTTCAATTTAAATTCATCTTTCTTAGACCTCAAGTTCCTTGAGTAGTTGACAGCTGAAATAAGGTTTCAAGTTGTGAAAGAGTTCTGACTTGCCTAGGATCATCTTGGTACTCTGTATGTGGGAGCCCAGGATACGGAATTTTTTGTATGGCACAGTGTGGGCTTCCACCATGTTTTATTGCCTTTTTGCTTTGTAGATGTCCCCAGGAATTATTGCAAACCCTTTTGCTGCTGGTATTGGGCGCAAGAATAGCCTGGAAAGTATCTCTTCTATTGATCGGGATTTAAGCCCTGAAGAACTGGAGATCCTACAGAAGGTGGGTATTCTGGCTGCAACTGGGAGAATGTTATGGAGGGGAAAAAGTTTCTGAAAATCTCTAGTGTCTCCCTTGGTGTATGGAATCTGCAGCATAATGGGTAGTGGACTTCCCTTTTACGGGATCAGCAGGTCCCAGCACTTCCATCAGAAACGCGCTAGGATGGGACTCTGAAATCTTCATGAGGTTACAGGTGCTCCGAGTGGGGAGAGAGCACTGGGTGAAGTGGCTCTAACTTTGGTCTCTCCTAGGAGATGGAAATGGTGAGAGAAGCAACTCAATGGGAGAGAGAAGAAATGGAGAAAGTGGTGAGAGATTTTTCATGTAGCAGAATCTGTTCTTGACAGTGGTTCTGCCAAGCCTGTGAGCCCTAAGGAAAATGCTACAGATTATCTCTACCCAATTGTTAATGCTATGGGGGGGCTTTGGGCCTTCTCTCTTCGTAGTGTACCGCTCAGTTACTCTAGCTGCTTTTTGGCTTTGCCATACCTTCCTATGTACCTCTTTGGTGGTACTCCTCTGTTATTTACACAGTTCATCTTTGTTACCTACTGGTACTTTCTGGCCAAGCTGCAACTTTGAGAAAAATGGCCTATTAGCATGGAAATCCCACATTTAATCAGTTCTTTCGATACAGTACTCCATGAGCTGACAAGAGCTTTTATGAGCAAAGATGAGAATGCACAGCTCAAAGTTGCCCTGAATTGAAGAAGTGGCACTGTTAATCAATCACAAGTTTGTGCTCCTTAGTTTGCATGATCGTTTTTCTGATTTGTTATGAGAATTTTGTATTTCTGCCCACTATTTCAGCCTTTCACAGAAGTAGATTAGCAGAGTCAAGCTGCTCGAGGACTTGGGTTTTCTAGTTATATCCCTCTTAAAACTGATTTATTCAGTCAGATTCTTTTGGAAGATGAGGGAAAATTGAATTCTTCAGTATTGTCAATTTGGAATCTGCTCTTCTGGCAGATAAGTATGTGCACTTATGCAGGTGTTTCTTCAGGTTTCCAATTTAGATATACCTAATATTTCTCTAGGTTCTTTCTGTAGTTGTAGTAACTCAGCTTTTTTTTACATTTGCTACCCCACAAGAGTGTAGTTATGTTGGCAATTCTGGATGGAGGTGATCTTTATAATTTAGTTAACACTTGAGATTTTACTTGTTTTGGAAAAAACGGTCAAGGTTTTGAATAGACAATGGCACAGACTGTAAGAGGACAGAGCAATGAACAAGAAAATGGCCGTATGACCTTTCAGGCATTAATCATTAAATATACATATATATTTCATATTTATATAATCCTACTCTGCCTTCTGTCACTGACTGCAGTGGGCTTTTATGAAAGACTGGGGTAGAGAGACAAAAGAGGTTCAGTGTGTTTCAGACTCCTTTTGGAAACTTTGCTTTATATTTGCTGGCCTACAGCTTAGATTGATGTCAGCATGTGCAGGAATAAGACAAGGGATTTCTGTCCTAAGTATCTGCAAGGTGTTCTGACGGTGTTTGAGATCTATACTTAGATGGGAATTCTTCCAGTGGAATGACCTTATAGAATAATCTTCAACCTGATCTAGTTGAAGATGTCCCTACTCATTGCAGGGAGGATGGACTAGATGACCTTTAAAGGTCCCTTCCAACCCAAACTATTCTATGAATAATTTGGGTAGGAAGGGACCTCTACAGGTCACTTGGTTCAGCTCAGAGCAGAGCCAATTTAGATCAGATTTAGGTTTTTCCTATAAAATGTCTTGTTCCTTGCCTAGGAAGGAACTGAGTGTGGTTTGTTGTGGTTTCAGAAAACCTGATTTTGTAGTGTTACTGTTACAGCAAAGGGTATTCCTACCAGTTTTATGTTGGTAGCATATGGATCTGAATACTCTCTCAGAGACTTCAGGTGCTATGAGTCATTATCAGCATTTCTAACACCTCTGGATAAACCAAGAGCAAGTCTGGCCCCAAAACCATGCTGCTGTGCCTGAGCAGGTTGCATTAGTTCAGTCTTAGGTAGATAAAGGCTTTTCCAAAATTTATGCTGAGATTACTTAAAAATACTCCAGAGACTTTGTAAAAAAACCAGAAAAACCTTTATGATTGGTGATGTAGCCTTGGCCATATCTCATTTTAAAAAGTGCTGATGGTATTATGATAGCTTTTTATGGAAAACTTGAACTTGAAATTTTATTAAAATGGTTAATTTAAAAGAAAAAAACTTAGCAATAACTAGTCGCTCAGCCATCAGCAATATTTCAAAACAATTGTGGGCATCTTAAAGCAAATACCATTATTCCTTCTGGAGGCTGAACAATACACAGTAATTGTGGTCCATCTTTCTTGGATGTTTTACTTTTGACAGATTTTTAAAGCAATATTCTGAGGTTGCAGTGACGTGTATTTAAGGACTTCTAAGGTCTATATTCCCATATACTGCCTTTTCTCTCACTATAGTGTGGCTTAGTATAATTACAATGTTGTCTGTCCCAACCTCTGAAGAGCTGAGAAGTATGCCTGTAGCCTGGTGATCAGCAGAGACCAAGACTTCCCTCCAGAACTGCCTGTGTCTTTAAAAGATTTCATATGTTTTGGTGCCACTTCCATTAGGGTACTAGGAGGAGGTAGCAATGGATGCTACAGACTCCTCTGACGTCTCGGGATCCATGGCCTGAGACCCAAGAGCAAAGACATGTTTTTCTGCTATTGCCTTTTAGCGTGACCTTGAAACTGGGGTTCTGTCTCTAATACCGGTTTCGATGATTAAATTTATGCCAGTGATGGAGCCAGCACTGTATGGTAGCCATTGTAATGCCGTAGGAAGTTCCCACCTCAGTGCCAGATCCTCAGTAGTACTATTCATGTCACCATTTTTGGACCTTTCCTCTAATACTTCAGTGTTTCATGTTCAGTTTTGCACAAGAGTGATAGAGATCAAATGTGTCTCCTTACAGTAAGGTTGTGAACTGAAGAAATGGGAAGAATTTTGGCTTTGCTATACTCACCGTTAGTCCTGTAGAGGTTTTCAAATACCACTGTTGCACTTGCTGCATACATATCTCAAGTTCAGTTCTTTGATAATTCAGTTTCTAATAGCAATATTAGTAACTCCAAATCTCCATGGACTGATTCATGGTGCATTTCTCTATCCCAACTCTGTAGCCGTAGTTATTTTTCTAGTCTTAATCCAGAGCTTCCCCAGGCTCCCCAGATGTTGTCAGAGATGAACTTTGAACATTCCACAGCTCCGTCTGGGCTGGCTGGCAACTCTTGTCTCTCTTCAGCTTAAGACCTCAGAGAAGGATCACATACAAGATTACTGTCAGCTTCAACACTCACCTTACAGATAACACTTGTCCAAAATAAGCGTAACCAGATTCAGAATAGACTCTGGCTTAAATATCCCTAAATATCCCTTTGGGTCCTGTGATCCTCCAGAGCGTTAGTGTCTTCTCGTGTTGCTCATTATTGTCTGGAGATCGGGGGTGTGATAGGGGACACTGATTATTTGCTAGTGGTAGTGCATAGAAGCTTTTGAAGAGAAAGGCCTAGGTGCTTATCAGAATTTTCAGTTAGCTCCCTCTGTATTTCTCAGATGCCTTCCACCTCCCATCCTTCCAGCCTTGGGACTTCTGGACCATCTGGTTGCTGCTGTTTGGGAGGAGCAGTCAGGAGGGTTGCAATACGCAATAGAACGGAAGAATGATGCTGCTTTTGTCCACAGCCCTCACTCTGCAGCATAGATGCTGGGCAAAAAGTCACAAAAGTATAAATGCACAGAAATCATTCTTTAAGACAAGTAACCCATTATTACCTTCCTCTTGCAGCTTGGAAGCAAGCCCGTAGCTGGGGCTTGTGAGATTAGTCACTGGTCACTGTTACAATATTCCTGTGCTGCACTGAATGACTGAGAGCTGACCAGCTGATTTTAAGCCCTGCCTTATGCTTATACAATTTCTGTCTCTATATATAGCCTTTTGGCTGTGATGCTATTAACAAGCATGTGATTTTTTTAGGTCTTTTTCCTTAGTGACAACTAGGCCTGTGCTCTGTAGATTTGTTTTTCCATTCCCTTCCAGCCTCTCCAGTCCGTGCTCTGTCAAGATGTCTCTTCTAGCAATAAGCAATCTTCTCTTTTCCCTTGGTGATGGCATAGCTTGTGCTTGGGGGGGTGGGGCGCTTTAGCTCCCTTCACTTTTCCCCAGGATTGACTCTGCTGAGGATCTTGGAGATATCTGTTCTCTTCCCTTCATCTGGTGACACCCTGGCTTGTGTTGTATGGGGTGTCTGTTCCTGTCCATTTTACTGGCGATAACTGAGCTCATGCAGAATTCCAGCTCCTCTTTCCCCGGGTCCAACATATGTGCTGGGTTTCTGCTCGCCCTCTCCTGGCACCAGTGCTGTTCGTGCTCCTCTGTCCCCCCTCTGGAGTTACTGCCCAGCATGGTGCTGACTTCTTTTCCTCTCTCTTTGCCTGTGCTGCTTGGATGCTGCTCTGACTCTGTCCTGTCTCATGGAAGGAGTGGATGCGTAGGGAGCGGGAGGCAGCCACACAGCAACTTGAGGAGGAGGCAGAGGTGAGGAGCACGGTGGGAGGATTGGAGAGTCGCAGAAAAGGGCCGCAAGTGGACTTGAAGGCCGGAGAAATCTCTAAAAGTGCTCATTCCCTCTAACTTCTGTTCTCCGCTCCCCCCTGCAAAAAGACTTGACTTTTGGGTATAAGAGAAGATATCAGAAATTAAGAAATCTGTAATGTGATTGAGGAAGGAATGGTGAAAAACAATGGCTAGAATTAGAAAGGCAGACAAATACAAATGGGAAGCGAAATCAAATGAAATGATACAATGAGTGTGAGTTAAGGTTAAGAAAAGATACTGCAGAGGAATTGTAGATTTGCACTATCACGTCTCCAAATCCAGACTGGAAGCCTTTCTGGATGCTATTTGGAGAAAACTGGTATGTATGTCACGTTCTCCTCTCCCCCTATAAGGGAGTGGACATGTGCATGTTGGGGGCAGGAGGAACGGTGGGGGTCTGTGCACCAGTGGGTGACCAAGGGCCCAGAGCGACATGTTCTCTGCAGTATTTCTCAAGCCCGGCCTCTGTCATGGGTCCCCATGATTGTATTTGGAACAATTCCAGGTTCATTTCCAGGTAGTGGGAAATTTCTGCAGAGTTTGGAGATAAGGCCTTGGTTATTACTAGGGGTGGTTTCCTTTTAATTGCTCTTTCTAGTTGATTTAGTTGACTTCTGGCCTGATCTCTTCCTGGTGTTTGTGTTTTTTTGCTCCCCTCCTTGCCTCTCTCCAGAATATCACCAGTGAACCTTTGAGACTGGACTATCGGACCCTGGCTGCTTTGCCCAGCAGTGGCTTACAGAGAGTCAATCGCACTGTAAGTGAGGGGCTGTTGAGATGTGGGGTCCCTGCGTGGGGGAAGCCGTGGTCGTTCTGTTACCTGCCCTCTCATTGTGCCCTGGTGTGAGAGATGACAGTACTCTCTGTAGAGGAAAACTGGGAAGCAGAACTGTGGTAGACTTTGACACTGAAACAGGAGGTAGCAACAAAAGAAAGATTAGAATAAGAAAATGAGGAGAGCAGAGAGCCAGGTCACTTTCCATTTTGGAAAGGGAAGTGGCCTGTGTAATTGCTGAGACGCAAAAGGAAGTGTCTCAAACAAGGCAGAAGGAACAGCCCAGCAGGAGAGAAGGATACATGTGAATGGGAGAGTGCAGGGGATTTATCATGGAAGGAAGCAACTACTGAAAGCTACAGAGGAGGGAGGGGAAGATTCTTCCTGACACAGAAGACGATAATGTTGGGTGCACAGCTTAGCTGTAAATTCATTATGAGATGGTGTTTAGAAAGGAGGAGGGATGCAGGGTGCTGATACCAAAAGTATTAAAAGAAAGGCAAGATCCATCTAGGACTGCAGAAGGCAAAGTGGCAGTGACTGCATATCATGACTTAGCCCTGATACAGCCTTTGGATACTCCTGCCCCTGTGACCTGCATTTCAGTCCCCATATGTAGTGGCAGAGAATATCCAGATTTCACAAACTTCATAGATTACTAAGTCATCTGTCTCGCCTGTGTTGTTTAAAATCTCACCTCACCTCTGCATCTTTGCTTCCTTTGGTCATGTTTTATCTTCCCTGCATCACACCTATTCCACTGGGTATCTGCCTGCTCCTTCACATACATCCTCAGTCTTCACCTCCATTCCTTTCCTCCTATTGCAGCAAGACCACCCTTTGCTGTCATCATCAGATTCTGCATTCCCATTCCATTGTTTCAGGATCATATCTTTTACCTTTACTGTCTCCATCTCATTCCATCCAGACAGGTCTCCTCTCCTATTCGTCTATCCTCTCGTTGACTTCAGGCCCTCTTGCTTTTCTGCTTTCACACTGATTAGAGCCCTGTTTTGTCTCCAGCTTTGTCTCATTTTGTTCCTCCCCATACTCCCCAGCTTTTGGGTCTTCTCTCCTGGCTGTTCACACAGAAAAGTATTATCAGGAAAAGGTTTAACGTATTTTTAGCACCTCTTAGTGTAACTTAGTAGCTGGAAACAAGGGGAGAGCCAGCCCCATGCAAGCATCTGCCTCTTTGCTGGACAGCCCTAGTGTCATCCAAAGCAGAGCAGCATTTGGGAACTTGTGCCTTAGCAGTTCATGTCAGCCCAGGAACGCCTGGCACTGGAATGTGGGGCCAAACACACTGGAATGCCGGGTTGTATGGGCGGCATCTATAAATGTCCCATTTCAGGGGAAGGGCCGATTGGTGCCCATGTTTATCTTTTTCCAGCTGTCATTTGCCCAGCCCTGTCTTTGCTCTGATGAAAAAATATGTCTGCCTAGATTGTGACTACAGGGAGATATGGGCTTCAAGGACAGCAAGGTTCTGGCATTCCTTCAGGAGCTGCACCTAGCCTATTTGACGACTGCCTGGAAGACTCAGACACGGATCAGTCTGGCCAGCAGAAAAGCATGCGGTTCAATTAACAGGTTGTCTATCTCCAGGCAGTATGACTGGATTAAGATGACTAATGCTATTGCCCAGTTCCCATAGTATTTTTCTCTTTCTTCCTGTCTCTAGGCCAACTTTCTCACCACGTACATTCTCCTCTAAACAGCATCTACGTATCTTTTGTTGCCATATAGTTCCCTGCAAGGGAGTTGCAGGGCCTGCTGTTCTTCACACTGTTGAACAGGAGGAGGTGCAGACCTCTGTCGTGACTGCTATAGATTGCAGGTGGAATTTGTCATGAGGATTCCCCAAGAACTGCCCCTAAAGAAGGGGGAAGATGGTTGTCTATCTTGGATTAATCTGTATTGCTGTGTGTTGGTCCTTTTGTGAGCAAGATTTAACAAAGGCTTACTGAGATGCAAGCCTGTTTTGTTTGTATACTTTTAAAACCCCAGCTGAAAAATTCCAGTTGAAAGCTGTATGAGAATGCTCATCTCAGTGATGCCCTCCGGCTGTGCCAGCTTCTCAGTAACTTGATGTCTGCAGAGTACCCAGTGCACTACAATGTCTGGATACTGCCATCACAGTAATAAAAGAGCTATTACAGTCTCTGTCTTCTGCATAGTACAGGCTTGAAAACCATACCCATGAATGACTACATCTAGCCACAGCAAAACGTTTAAAATCTCCTTTTGCTTTCTGGACTCTAAGAAATGGAGATGACTTTACATCTCTCAGTAGTGTGTCACCATGGTTAGTTGATTAACAATCTGTACTTTCTAGTCTGAGTCTATTTCTGTTCAATTTCTAGCCATTGTTTCTTTCTCTGTACTTGTTCATTAAATTTAAAATTAGATTTGTTTCAGTGTCTGGGGCAAAGTGATGAATCAGAACTGCAAATGCATTTCTTCTGTATTTGCCTTAGAGGATTCAGGGTAAAACATGATTGTCCTGTCTGCTAGACTGGGGAGTGACAGAGGCAAGGCTGGGAAAAGCACGCTGCATTACCAAAATCTTTGCCTACCCAAAATAGAAATTGTTGCTTGTCTGATAAAAATAGCCCACTGTGAAGTAGAGGGAGCGAGGCATCTTGCACTGGAATACACTGCTCCAGGAGAAGCATTGGAGATTAAAGGGAGGGGTAGATGAAACTCGGTTCCAGTCATGTCCATGAACAAAACAGGGATTGAGGCTCCCCATGGACTATCAGACTTCATGCAGTCTTGGTGAGATGCCCATCTCCACAGTGCCCTAAAAGTGTTGTTTACTTTTTCACTTTGTGCAAAGCAAAGTAGGCTTTGGTGGTGGGATTCACCTGGAACCCAGGTTGGTCAGTGTTTGTGCTCTTCTGCTTGGCAAGGGAAAGCAGCAGTGGTGTCAGAGGGGCCAGGCTGTAGGACCAACAAACCCACTTTGCGGTGGTGGATTGCTGGCAGTGTTTTCATTACAGCATCCCCAATGAACAAATAATGTTCCTGAAAGTACTTTTTGCCTGGCATAACTTTATGTGCACTAGAGCTCTTGCTAGTGTAGTTTATGGCACTCTGGGAAAAGAAGGTTGGAATTTGGGGGGGGTTTGTTTGGGTTTTTTTGGTAGGGTTTTTTTACATTGGAAAGTCACATAGCTACAATAGCAAAATTTCTAAGGGTAGCACAGGCTTCAACTGTCTGCAGAAATATTATATGAGCCAGGGCTCTGCCAACCACTGCTTTAGGTTGGGTTGGGGTTGAGAAGGGTTAGGGGAGGGCCTCAGAAATTCCTGAGCCTCTCAGCTGCCATTGTAGTCACCAGCCCACCCAGCCCTTGAGAGCTATTTTTGTGAATGCTGCCATGACACAGGAGTTGGAGAATGTGTTCTGAGCAGAAGAGGTCTTTCTGCTCCCCAGCAGGCACTTGGATAGAAGGAGATTTGATCATTGCTCTCTGATTATCTCTGCTTCCCTGAAGAAGGCTTTGGCTGGGGTAACAAACTCTCTTTTATAGTATTAAAAGAGGAAAGGTCAGTGTTTCATCTTGGATGGGTACAGCTGAGCCTAGGCAGAACTGGAGCTCTGTTTCAGTCCTGCCTTCAGTAAGGGTGCTCAAAGAGATCTGTACTCTGTTAGCTGTTGTTTAGCTCTCTGTTACTTGTTGGTGTGTATTTTGATGAAGTGGGGCCATAAAAGCATGTTTGCCCATGCAGGTGTGATGGAAATGCACAGGGTAGACAATATGGTGATAACTGTGTAACTGTATGGAAATGCATTGGAGTGAGGTGAGAGCTGTTATTCTGTGTGACAGTGCTGGAACTACTTGAAAGTATGCTGGGGTGAGACAGTTGATGTTTGGCCAAGTGATGGTGGAGTTGAATTGAGGATGTGCTGAAGTGAGATGGGAGAGGATGTGTGCTTGTGCAGGTTTTGGCAATCAATTTTGCTAGAGAGCAGCAGTGTTACTGGTGAGCTGCTGAAGTGCAGGCTGGAATGTGTACGAGAGCTGGAAAAGTGGAGGGAGTGTGCTTGTGCCTGTCAACTACTTGGTGTATGTATTGCATGCTGACAGCAAGGTCCTCTCTTGGAAGTAGCATTCGGGATCACAAGATTGGTGGTAGAGTAGAAGAGAGGGAAGGGATGGTCGTGTGGGCATCAGTACTGGAATTCTTCTCTCCCCTGTCCTTCAACATCAGTAGCTGCTCTGTATTTTCTCCCTCCTCTCCTTTACTCTGTTCTCCTTATTTCTTTCTGATCCTTTTGTTTTCCTCTCAGCTTGTTCAGTATAATAAGGCCAGCTCCAGAATGGAGGGTGACTGCACTATGCTGTCTCTGCCAGTGGCACAGGACAGCCGGGATTCATACCCAGAAACAGCTGCAGGCCCGATCATCAGAAGCATGGCTGGCCTTCCTCAGGACCCTGCATCACCTGACAAGTGCACGAGCGGGGCAGAAAAGCCCCAACTAGACAAGCAGGATCTCACGGGTTGCCCCTTGTCCCAGGACCAGATGCCAAAGACACCAGAGCAAGAGTGTATGATCGACTCTCAGCCGATCCTCTTCAGTGAGAACCCCTTTGTGGTGGCTAACCGCAAGGGGAAGGCAGCAGGCAAGGCTTGCCTGGGGGGCCCGCCCCTGGGCTATGGCAGGGGGGGAGTGCTGAAGACCAACCTTTACTCCAAGGCAAGCAGTCCCACGGCATGCTGTGTGTGGCATGCAATCACGCAGTTAAGGCCATCTGCATTCTACTAAACCCCTGCGCATGCACTGGACCCCAGATGCCAGGCAGCACGAAGCCTGTGCGGGGGCTGGTCCCACCTAACACATGTGCTTCTCCAGTGTTGTGTGCAGAGGCTGTCAGTTGCTGACAGTCAGTGAATTGTCTTCCAGCCACTAATGTACCCCAGTTATTGCCAAGTGTGCATGCTGCTGAGCCCCTCTTTGAGGGGAGGCAGTGATGTCAGGTGACTTCCCCAATGTCTCTATGGGTGGGCAAGAGTCAGGCTAGGAGCAGCGGTGTTCCCTGTCTGCTGTGGTTGTGAGGAGGGAGTTGGCAGGGCTTGTAGAAGAATGGTGGTGGCGTCACGCTTATGTATCTGGGCTTGAACAAACGCAGCTGTTTTTAGACTTCTGAAAACTAAGAGGCAGTGCAGCTGACATAGTTAATCTACAGCCCAGGAGCATGCTGTTCCTTGAAGTGACACATTTCAGTATATCTAGGCTTTCAGATTTCAAGGGAGAACTTTGCTTTCTGCTCTGGGAAATCTGTGTTTAACTTTCTCACTGTTGCACAGGAAACCTGTGGCAGAGCAAGGACTAGACGCAAAGATACTATGTTCCAGATTAGCACCACACCACTCTCACCTTCTTCCTTTCTCAGCCTTTTGGGAGGTCTGAAAAGCAAGAGAAGCAAAACAACTGCAAACAAACAGCCCCCCCACTCAGAAGAAAAAAACAAACAAACAAAACAACACCCAGCTGTAGTTCTCTTAGATGTTTTTAGCCTAGTTCCTTGGTGAGAATTTGTTTTTCACAGATGTGTAGGCAGATAAGCATAGAGCAAAGCATGTAGTTGAATCTCTGTAACCTCTTTGTGACCTGTAAAAGTCAAAGGCTGTGGTTTGGACATTACAGACATCCAGCTTTAGAGTTCAAAAGATCAAAAAAGCAGTGGTCACAAAGCACTGACCCTTTTTCAAAGTAGACTTTATGCCAGATCAGCTATCATCAGTCTAGAGGTGCATGTCACAGTTAGCTGGAGCTAATCTAATTCCATATTGCTGTCAAGAGGGATCAGTCCCCCCTGTCTGCATGTTCTCCTCCTGAACTGAAGCAGTCATATGTCAGCTGGGTTAGGCAGCTGAAGTCCCTGAAAAACAGTATTGTAGAACAGCTCCTTCCTTGGGGATTGGTAAGCTGCATGTGCTGGCACACAGGAAGACTTGGATAGCAGTAGCCGGAAGCAGGGTGAGCAAGACCACTCTTTGCAGTGGAGGCATGGAAGTAGATCAGTTGATACTGCCACATTCTCTGACATTACAGTGCTAAGAAGGCTCAGATGATTTCTGTGCTCCAATATAAACTTCAGATCATGTCTCCTGGCTTGGTCAGTAGAAATACTATTGCCCAAGGCTGACTTGAATCGAATTAACATGATTCACTAGTGCATGGGTATGGTATTAATTATTGCAGAACCCTAGATTTGCTTAAACAGTTCTCTAAATCCCAAATGACCTGTTTCCATCTTTAGGTATCTAAAATACTTTTTAAATCGTGCTCCTTAATCCTGTGGACAGACTGCAGGTAATTATTGGGACTCTGCTCTCTTGTGGTAGCTGTTGGGGCTGGCTGTAGGCTGGCTCAGCCTGAGCATTGGGCTGATGGGGTCCATCTGTCAGAGAAGGGGAAGAGCATCTTCAGTCATAGGCTTGCCAAGCTGGTGAAGAGGGCTTTAAACTAGACATGCCAGGGGAGGGGAACCTCAATCCATCCCACTCCTACCAGTTTGATGCCAGGGCCAGCAATAGATGCCCAGAGCCTGGAGAAGGATCACAGGTCAGCAGGAGAGCACCTGAAGAGCACCACAAAGGAATTCCGGCCACTCCAGCCAGTAAGTCAGCTTCATCGGGGGCCCAACTTCAATGCCTCTATGCAAATGCACGTAGCATGGGGAATAAACAAGAGGAGCTAGAGACGTGCGCACGCCTGGAGGGCTACGACCTTATTGGCATCACGGAGACATGGTGGGATGGCTCCTATGATTGGAGTGTTGGGATGGAGGGATACAGGCTCTTTAGGAAGGACAGGCAGGGGAGACGAGGAGGGGGTGTCACCCTCTATGCCAGTGACCAGCTGGAGTGCATGGAGCTCTGCCTGGGGATGGATGAGGAGCCAACCAAGAGCTTATGGGTCAGGATTAAAGGGAAGGCAGGGACAGGTGACATTACGGTGGGGGTCTGCTACAGGCCACCTGATCAGGAAGACCGAGTGGATGAGGCCCTCTATAGACAGATAGGAGCAGCCTCACGCTCACAAGCCCTGGTCCTCATGGGGGACTTCAACCACCCCAACATCTGTTGGAGGGACAACATGGCAGGACATAAGCAATCCGGGAGGTTCCTGGAATGCATTGATGATGTGTTCTCCAAGTGGTAGAGAGGTCAACGAGGAGAGGTGCTATGCTGGACCTTGTTCTCACCAACAAGGAGGGGCTGGTGGGGAATGTGAAGCTCAAAGGCAGCCTGGGCTGCAGTGACCATGAAATGGTGGAGTTCAAGATCCTGAGGGCACCGAGGAGGGCGCACAGCAAGCTCACTACCCGGGACTTCAGGAGAGCAGACTTTGGCCTCTTGAGGGATCTGCTTGGTAGAGTGCCATGGGACAAAGCCCTGGAGGGAAGAGGGGCCCAAGAAAGCTGGGTAATATTCAAGGATCACCTCCTCCAAGCTCAGGAGCGATGCATCCCAACAAAGAGGAAGTCAGGCAAAAACACCAGGAGGCCTGCATGGATGAACAAGGAGCTCCTGGACAAACTCAAACACAGAAAGGAAGCCTACAGAGGGTGGAAGCACGGATAGGTAGCCTGGGAGGAATACAGAGAAATTGTCCGAGCAGCCAGGGATGAGGTTAGGAAAGCTTTGGCTTTGTTTTTAATAGAATTAAATCTGTCCAGGGACATCAAGGGCAACAGGAAAAGATTCTATAGGTACGCTGGGGATAAAAGGAAGACGAGGGAAAATGTGAGCCCTCTCCCAAAGGAAACAGGAGACCTGGTTACCCAGGAAATATGGAGAAGGCTGAAGTACTCAACAACTTTTTTGCCTCAGTCTTCACCGGCAAGTGCTCAAGCCACACTGCCCAAGCCGCAGAAGGCAAAGGCAGAGACTGGGAGAATGAAGAACTGCCCACTGTAGGAGAACATCAGGTTCGAGACCATCTAAGGCACCTGAAGGTGCACAGGTCCATGGGACCTGATGAGATTCATCCGCGGGTCCTGAAGGAACTGGCGGATGAGGTTGCTAAGCCACTATCCATCGTATTTGAGAAGTGGTGGCAGTCCAGTGAAGTTCCCACTGACTGGAAAAGGGGCAACATAACCCCCATTTTTAAAAAGGGAAAAAAGGAAGACCCGGGGAACTACAGGCCAGTCGGTGTCACCTCTGTGCCTGGGGAAGATCATGGAGCAGATTCTCCTGGAAGCTATGCTAAGGCACGTGGAATATAAGGAGGTGACTGGTGACAGCCAGCATGGCTTCAGCAAGGGCAAGTCCTGCCTGACAAATTTGGTTGCCTTCTACGACGGGGTTACAGCGTTGCTGGATAAGGGAAGAGCAGCTGACGTCATCTACCTGGACTTGTGCAAAGCATTTGACACTGTCCCGCACGACATCCTTGTCTCTAAATTGGAGAGATATAGATTTGATGGATGGACCACTCGGTGCATAAGGAATTGGCTGGATGGTCACACTCAAAGAGTTGCAGTGAACGGCTCGATGTCCAAGTGGAGACCAGCGATGAGTAGCGTTCCTCAGGGGGTGGTATTGGGACCAGCACTGTTTCACATCTTTGTCAGTGACATGGACAGTGGGATTGAGAGCACTCTTGGCAATTTTGCCGATGAGACAAAGTTGTGTGGTGCGGTTGACATGCTGGAGGGAAGGGATGCCATCCAGAGGAACCTTGACAGGCTTGAGAGGTGGGCCCATGCAAACCTCACGAAGTTCAACAAGGCCAAGTGCAACGTCCTGCACCTGGGTCGGGGCAATCCCAAGCACAAATACAGGCTGGGTGGAGAATGGATTGCGAGCAGCCCCAAGGAGAAGGACTTGGGGGTGTTGGTCAATGAGAAGCTCAACATGAGCTGGCAATGTACGCTCGCAGCCCACAAAGCCAACCGTATCCTGGGCTGCATCAAAAGAAGCATGACCAGGAGGTCAACAGAGGTGATTCTCCCCCACTACTCTGCTCTTGTGAGACCCCACCTGGAGTACTGCGTTCAGCTTTGAGGCCCCCAACATAAGAAGGACATGGGCCTGTTCCAGCAGTCCAGAGGAGGGCCACAAAGATGATCAAAGGGCTGGAGCACCTCTGCTGTGAAGGCAGGCTAAGAGAGTTGGGGTTGTTCAGCCTGGAGAAGAGAAGGCTCCGGGGAGACCTTATAGCAGCCTTCCAGTACCTGAAGGGGCCTACAAGAAAGCTGGAGAGGGACTTTTTACAAAGGCATGTAGTGATAGGACAAGGGGTAACGGCTTTAAACTGAAAGAGGGTAGATTTAGATTAGATATAAGGAAGAACTTCTTCACTATGAGGGCAGTGAGGCACTGGCACAGGTTGCCCAGAGAAGTTGTGGATGCCCCACCCCTGGAAGTGTTCAAGGCCAGGTTGGATGGGGCTTTGAGCAACCTGGTCTAGTGGAAGGTGTCCCTGCCTGTGGCAGGGGGGTTGGAACTAGATGATCTTTAAGGTCCCTTCCAACCCAAACCATTCTATGATTCTGTAGGTCCCTTTGGAAGGCTCTGTCTTTCCTATGCTCTGGGCTATTTATAAAGGTCTTACCAGTAGGTCAACAGCAATGGATGTGGCTGGGCATGAATCTTGTCTCCTTTCACTTGGGAGTGGCTTTTTTTGCTCAGTGTCTATACAACAGGAGGTTTGCTTAGACTGTGGCCCAGTCTGTTGAGGGCTAAAGAGAAGTTAGGGGGAAAGGATTCCTGGGGATGTCTTACAAGGCAGAAGGCTTTAACCTGATTCAGTTGGCCTTGCAGGGCGTTTGGATATGATCTCAGTTCCAATGTTTAATGTCATTCCCTTGCTGTTTCTAGCACTTTTTGCAAGTTTCTGCCATGTGACAGCTGCTGTTGGGCCCAATGCTAACTCTGCTCTCTCATGGTGAAGTGGCCCATAGTTGGCCTCGGGCTGGATGTCAGTGGTCTCCCTTGCCTCCTGGTCTCACTGCTAAGGGAGAGGCATGGAAGTTGCTGCTGTATGGTAACTATCTAGCTTTGTCTTCTTTCTTTCAGGCTCCTGCAGGCGAGTCTGGGACAGGAAATTCGAGACGTGAAACCCCCTATTCTCCTAATAATCAACAGGTGAGACTGTCCCCAGGACAGGCAATACGGGGAAAGGCAGGGAGGCATGCTTCCAGGGCAAGATGGCACCAGGGCAGAAGGACAGAGGAAGCTGAGTATGATTTCCATCCTTGAGAGTGATACCTTTGAGGTGGAGGGGTAACCATCACAGGAGGCAACTAGAGAACTAGGGGAATAACTCTGCTCTTTCAAAATGTCTCAGACACCCAGGAGTATAACTAGTTAGTCATAAACTCAGTGGAAAGTTATTACTCTGAGGGGTAACTTAATTCACAGGGTCATGAGCAGGGGAGTACTTAGAATGACTACAAAATGGTAGTTGTCTCTCTTTTTTGAGAATGGCCTCACCAATGCCTTATGCAGAGACTATTTAATTCTGGCAATTGGTATGTCAGAAGAAATGGAAAAGTCAGGATTTGGAGAATCATCTTAGGTCTGTAAACCAGTGCTACTCTGTCTCCCAGAGAGATCCCTAGTTCTGTTTGTGATGCTGCCAGCAACCCACATCAGCTGTTCGGAAGAAAATTGAAGGATCCTGCAGCAGACAATTATAGGTTAGCCTACCCTTAGGGAATGATTTTCTAAAACTCTGGTTAGAGGCCAACTTTCACTCTGAAATAGGAAGTTTCTTTCTTTCTTGTAACTTTTGATTTTTTTTTTTTTTGGTAAGCATTACCTATTCTCACTAGCTGTTCTTATTTCTCATATCAACTCTGATCTTTTCTTTTAAATCTTGCTAAGTCTTTGATTTCACTTTTCATCCCGTGGCAGTAGGTTTCACAAGTTAGTTGAGCCTTTTGAAGTTAAATACTCTTAAATGGATTTTTTTAAATTTTCCCTTCACAGTCATTACATGTTACTGTTTTTTATATTGGGGGGCTGGAATGAACTGAAAATTATACTTTGTACTCTATCCTTAGTCATTTTGTGTCTGTTGTGTTCCTTTTGGAGTGCAACTGTGCTCCAACTATTTGGTCCTACTAGCTCTGGTACTTACCTGATCTCTAGCTGAGTCATTTCAGTTCTCTAAGCTGGACAAAAGCTGTCTGCTTTTTTGCTAGGTTAGTTCAGCTCAGTGAGATAAATTGCATCATCTTGGGGTGAGGTGACAATTAACACTGGCTCAGGAGAAGGGTCAGGACCATGTGGCTGGGAGCAGTGAATAGGACAGTGGAGCTGTAGTGAGCAACAGTTCATTCCATCTTCTATTGCCTATCTTGCATCTCCCTCAGTTCTTAGATCCTTTGAAATTGAGTGACCAGCAGGGACACAGTAAGATTAGAAGAAGATACTATTCATTTTAGTAATACTGTTTCAATGCTTTCTGTTCCAGCTGCGTATGTTTACTTACTTGCTTTTCTGACAGCAGTTGCATACTGATTGGAGGTTTATTTTGGGCTGTTTGTAAGTTTTCCTTTTACCACAAGTGCAAATTTTCTTTTAAGATTGGGTTCTTTCTATCTAGAAGGAATGAGGTGGGGGTGATGCTCCTCATTCTACAATAGAAAGAGATCTATATATTAATTTGCTCTGTCTTTAAAGATCCTCAGCTCTCAGTTGAAAAAGAAGCCCAAATCCCAAAGGGTGGCCATGTAGCTGCTCATAGAATGATTTAGGATGGAAGATCTGGTCTAAGATCACACTCTGAGCGCGTCCAATTAGATCAGGTTACTCAAGGCCATGTCCAGTTAAATTTTGAACACCTCTAGAGATGGAAAGTCTGCATCTTTCTAGATGCCAGCTCCAGTATTTGACTACTGTCGTTGTGATTTTTTTTTTTTTTTTAAAAACTTGTATTTGGATGGAATGTCCCTTTTCCAATTTGTCATAGACAATTTTCATAGTACCCCTGATGTTTTTGTTTATCAGTGTTTTGGCATTGGAGGCTCAGTGCCAATGTCCTTGCCACTAGCAACCCTCTGGCTATAATGCCATCTGCTCTTCTAACTCAGGATGAGCTTGCTCAATGATAAATTGTTTGTCTTTAGAGTCCAGTGGTTTGTCATTGTCTAATTCCTGTGGCAACAATGACCGCTTCGTCTTCTCATAGCAGTCACTGCTCTGACAGTGGAAACTTTCCAGGTGAAACTGTTCACTCTCTCCTCTGTGGGCTCTGAGAAGAATAAACAAGGTCTCGCTAATGCATTCTATGGAGTTAAGAGCACCCCAGATGCAGGCATCTGCCTTTCCAATTTTAAGTTGGATGTCTCAAATTCCCTGTTATGTAGCACTTGCTGTAATTTGTAGTCTAGTCTATCACTTCAGGTTTTTTTATCATGAATTCTGTGTAGCTTGAGCAACATATTGAATAATCTATGCAGCTTTTTTCTTGTTTTTCTCTTTTATCTCTCTGTTCAGAGATGGGTATGCCATGAGAGATTCTATTAATTTCTTAAAGCATTTATAGCCAATTTCATGACTTTGTCCTTTATTTTAGCCTTTTAAGGTCTTCAGCAGGTTTGCTCACTGCTTTCATTTCTGAGATCTAGTCTGTGTATCATTTTGGTAGCCTTTTTTCCTTACTTGGTCTATGGCTGTTATGAATTAGTGACTCTGGCAGTTGTTCTTGAAGATGTCTTGGTGTCGCAATGCTGAGCCATTAGTCTTACTAGTGGCGTTCTCAACCTTGCATTCTGTACATGAGCTTTCTGTCATATTTACATGATTTAATACTTTTTGGATCAGAGCCTTCCGCAGCAGTCTCCTGCATGTCAGGTAAGGCTGTATCTGGTAGATTTAGTTCTCTCTGGATAATGAATGTTATACAAAATGGAACAGGTCCAACAGGTAATACTGAAGGACACAGGGCAATCACTAGCCTTGTGGCTTGTACATTTTCTGGGGATTCAGAAGACTTGACCTTCAGGTTGTTGCTCTGGAGTAGGAGTTTCAAGGAATTGCATCTCTAATTCTCTGCCACCATGTATTTTTAATGTAAATTCTTTGGTTTTGAAATCTTTTAGTCCAGCCAGAATTTATAGGCTTATTTCAGAGCTCTCGGAGAATTACTGAGGGGAGTTGAATCCTTTGTCCTGAGGCTGGCATCATGATGGTCTTGCCTGGCCTTGAGTTCTGCAAGCTTCTGGTGGGGGAGGAAGGAGGTGTTTGTGGTGGGTCTGTGTGTGCGTGCCAAGGAGGGCAGAGGGGCTTTCTCCATGGCAGGCAGCAAGGAGCTGCATGGGGACACTGACAGTTCTGGGTAACTGCAGTCTGTGCTGGGAAAGGTGCTTGTCTCAGTCTCTCATGCGGAAAACCCGGTCTCTTCATTTTCTCTCCCATTCTCTCCCCTGATGATCCTCCCTGGCGTTGCCCCTCTCCAGATGCCTGCAGCCCCTCGGCCTGCTCACCTCTCAGGCAGGGAGACCCGCTTTGTAAGTGCCTGTTGGTGTGCAGTGTGCGCTGCTGCTCCGTGCTGCTCTCACCTGGCACCGCTGCTCTTCGCCCCTTCCTCCGGCTCTGCGTTCCCCAGCTCTTGGGCTTGGTGCACACTGAGGGCTTGCTGCAGAGAGCAGTGCCCAGGGCAGCAGGCCAAGTCACAAGAGGCTGTTCCCTGCTAGCCACTGCTGAAATGGCATCTGTGAACGCTTCCTGGCAGTGAAGCTGTGGTGCTGATGGCTTTGCTCAAGCTCAGTAGCAAGTGCAGAGGGCAGGGGATGTAAACAAGGGCCAGGACCAGCTGAGCTGGAGTGGAGAGGGGGAGGGTGGGGATCAGTGCCTGGAGATGTGCAGAGAGTGTTGTGAGTGCCTTCTCACATAGCAGAGGAACTGGGAGAAGCTCTTGTGGGTGGGCTGTGGACTGCTCCCCACATGAAGAAGAAGGTATGGTGGGGGTTAGTATGGGATCTGGGGGCTTTTCCCTGTACAGAGCAGGTAGCTGGGCAGGGCAAGGGTTGAGGTTGGGAGTTTTGTATTTCTTTTTGTATGGAGCCGGGTAAACTAAAGGTTTCCTGTATGGCCTCCAAATTTACACCTGTATTTCTGTTTTCAGGCTTCCATTAACTTCATTACATCACAGGATGACAGTAAATCAGTAAGTACATCTGCCATGAGGCCTTATTGTAATGTCCCTATGCATTCTCCAGCACGTAGAGCTTGCCTCTTCCCTTCATGTGTGCTCACTTCCAGCCCTGCAAGTCTCACTGTTGGCTCTTATTCTGTCTTCTTCAGTCCTCCACTATACCTCAAGTTTGTACAAATGCACTAAGTCTTAAATATTGTCAATTTGAAAACTTGATGCAAGTGTTTTTGCAGCTTTTATTCCTGTTTACCCTTGCAACTTTCACTCATATAGTTTTTGCTGGTTTACTCAATCCCTGCTTCTACTCTATTTAGTGTTAGATGTTTTGTTCACTTCCACACAGCATCCAATGGTGATGACATCTAGATCAAATCTCAGACTCTTGTCTCTGCTCTTATGTCTGCATGCCTAATTGGAGCCCTAGCTGGGTCTCAGTTCATTTTCAATTCCCAGCTTTTGCCAATGCCCATTCCTGGCTGATGTTTCCCTACTGCATCTTCCATTCGTGATGCTTCCATTCTCCAAGCTTTAAGATACTCATGCCATACCCTTCTGACCCTTGCAGCTGCTACTTGTATGGCAGATTCTTCCTTGTGTCCTGGCCTTCTCTGTAACCCACTGGTCCTGTCATGACCCTGACTTGTCTGAATCTCTTTGCCTGTCCAAAATACTCGCACCAGAGGCATTGTCTGTTGTTTGCTTCGGTAGCTCTCCCTCCCAGTCTGGCAGCTGGAGTCAGCAGCACAGCTGAGGAATTGAGCTCAGGGGCATGGATTTGTCTTATTCACTTGCATGGCAGAGATGTCTTGCTGCCCTAACTGCTCATTTCTCTTCTCTCTCTCTCTCTCTCTCTCTCTGTCTCCCCCCCGCCCCTTCCTCTGCCTCTCCCCCTGTTGTGTGGTATTGATGTAAGCAGACCAAGCCAGGCGTCATTCAGCCTCTTTCCCGAGTGCGACAAAATGCTGCCTCACATAATTCGGAGGACGGGGACAGCCCTAACCCCTTCCAGCAACCTGAGCTGTGCTTCAATATCCAGAACTCTGTAAGTGGCCTGCAGTTCCTTCTTGCTAAGCTGTGTCTATCTGCCCTAGGTTGCTATAGTGCCACTTTTTCTGGTGGGTAGGCTGAACACACCCTCCCAGTGGTGGTTTTGTAGTTTAAAGATCACATGCCATAGCTAAGGCTGGTCTTGTTTATGCGTCAGTCTGGATGCCCTGGGTAAGAACCCATACTCTTCGCAAGTAGAGTCACGGTCAGTGCATCCCGTTCATTTTTCTAACATAGGTGAGCCTCACCAGCCTGCCTGGTGTCTTCACTTACCCATTCAAGAAGTTAGCATTGTTGAAACTGTATTGCAGCTGAAATCCCCAGAGCAGTTACAGTTTTAGATCCTTATTTATGAGGTGTTGCATTCTGTTGAGGCATAAATCTTTCAGAACCTTTGTCTATCAATGTCTTGCATCTTGGGGTAAGAACCAATACCATCTTGCTGATAATAAGTTTTATGATTTGCAAAATGATTGTTTTTGAAAAATTCATATTTCCTGGGCTGTATGTTGATGTGAGAGAAAGATTTGAGGTATTTTGGTCCTTGTCATGACAGAAGACTTGTATACCTGCAATATAGCACTTCTCTTTTTATTGACGCTTGTATGACATGATACCAAATTAGAGACCTGATTTGCAGAAAACCAGCTATATATAATCCATGTAACTGGCCAAGATTCACATATTTTACAATCACTTCTGATCTTGATGTGCTGTTCTTTAGCCTATGCAGAAGGGAACATCATCAAACAACATAATTTAGCCTCAGTCCAGGACAAAGAAAAACGACAAACACCTGAAACTGAGTTAGTGCAGCTAGAGGGATTGAAGGAATGAAGCAGTTAAAGGGGATTTGCTCTCTAGTGGAAAGGAAGGTGGTGGTGTCATTTCCCCCCTACTCCCATTCATTTCTGTGATGCTTTGAGCAGGTCATCCCAACTCTTCTTCCCTGAATGTGATAGGAGGGGTCACGGGGAAGACAGGTGAGGAAAAGACCAGCAAAGACAAGTGACAAGCAGTAGGAGGGTCCTCTTGGACCTTATCAGGTGTTTCTGAGTAAGTAGAATTCTGTGAAGGGAAAATTTGAGATCAAAGGCAAGTCTTCTCCAGACTATAGATCCCTCAATGGGTTGCAACTCTGGTTTAGGAGACTGTGACCATTACCCTTGAAGTACGTAGAAGTACACACTGGTCATTTTATAAACAGAAGTACAATAACCACTGCAAAAAACAAATGAGACTAATAGATCCCTTCCCATGAAGAAGGCTCCTTTAGTCAGAAATGCCAGATAAGGCCAGGACTTATCTTTAATTTTCTAATAAATAAATGTGGCTTGTTCAGTCCTAAGTAGGGGTAAGACTCAACTGTATAGCTGTCTTATTCCAGGCCCAAAAGCCCCCTGATTCAAGTAGGCACATGCTAGTTGAATTGGGTGGAAATCCTTAAGGACTGTGACAGCAATATGGCCCCTTGGCCAAGAGATCAGTCACAAAATTCTGGTCAAGTCAGTGAGGATCTGTACTACCAGAAGTATCATTCCTCCACCGTCCAAGAAATAAAACGGGGCTGTGATACATGTGCTGCTATATATAGCATGTATACAATACACTGCTCATGTTTCTGCCCAAGGCTGCAGGAGCTGTCCCTTATATATTCCACTCTTCAGGCTTTGCAGGCTGAGTTGTGCTGTGTTTCCCCCATGTTTGTTTTTTTTATAACATCTGTGGTTATCTTTACCTTCTGTCTTCGTCCCTGCAGCAAAAGCCGCCTTCACCACCATCTCCTGATGAGATCCCCATCAATGTCAAGCAAGCATACAAGACCTTTGCAGCAGTGCCCTTGTCACACCCTCTGCTTGAGACACAGGTAACTAGTGCTGGCTGGGGGGGATGTTACACAAACAGTGGTACAAACAGAAGATGGAGCATTGCAGGTGAGCAAGGGAAGTGTGAGAATAGGAAGGAGGTAGTGATTTGTTTCCTCCAAAGAAAGCTGTCGTGAAGGAGGGCCATGTTGAGGTCCCCTTGGAAGCTGGAGTCTATTCATGTTGCGGACGGTCACCCTGCAGAGTCCTGTCCGTAAACATATCAAGTCCTGAAAGCTCATTGAATTTCATGTCACTGTTATTCTCCCCAGACATTAGGATGCTGTTGTATAACCGTGCTGTTCTGATACAAAGAAACTCACTGAACTTCCAGAGTCCAGGGCCAGGCTAAACCATTTCTGAGGAATTTTGTTATTAGATTTTGATCTTCAACTTAATTGGAACTATTCCTTCTCCCCTCCATGTATTTGAAGCATGGAACCATTCAGGCTAGAATGGTTCCAGATGAGGCGTCTGGAGGTCATCTGCCTCGGTCCTCCATGCAAAACAGGGCAACCTTTGAAGTTGTATGAGGTTGCTCAGGCCCAGTCCACTTGAGTTCTGAATTCCCAAAAATGGAGATTTGGAGGTCACTGTGGGGAATCTCTTCCAGTGTATGACCATCTCTGCTGTGAAGAGTTTTTTTCTATATGTTTTATCAGAATTTCTTTTACCGCACCTTGTGTCTGTGCCTCTCATCCTTTTGCTGTGCACTTTTGAGAAGTCTGACCTTGTGCTCTGTAACCCTCCTCTAGGAAGTTGAATACAGGAATTAGATCCCCCTCTCCTGAGCCTCCACTTTTCCAGGCTGAACAAGCACAGCCTTCTGAGCCTGTTCTCAAATGTCATGTCCTGCAGCCCCTAAATCATTTTGATGGTCTTCCACTTGACATGCTGCAGTTTGTTACTGGCATTCTTGTACTGGGGAGCCCCAAACTAGGCACACTGCTCTTGTAAGTGCTGAATAGAGAGGAAGGATTGCTTCTTTGGACCAGCGCACTCCAGCAGCCCAGTATGTGGCCAGCTCTTACTCTGCAAAGGCATGGTCCTGACCTATGTTCAGTGTGCTGTTGAGGCATCACCCATGCTGTCTTCCCTGCCTGTCCTTCCTGAAAAGCTTGTATCCATGCATGGCAGCACTCCAGTTATGCAAGATCTCTGGAGCTGTCAGTTTATAGACAATAATACTGTCACTTCATTTACTAAACTAAAGAAGCAAAACACTGTCCCCTTTGATACCTCATTTGGAAAGACCCTCTGTTCTCTTAATCGTCTTACTGCTTTCCTTTTTGCCTGTTCCTATCTGAATTCTTGCTGGCACATCTTTGATGCAAATGAGATACCCTATTTTACCGATTTCTTTCTACTGTGATATTGTTTGTTTATTTCATTCTTTTTCTTTCTTTTTTTTTTTTTTCTTTCTTTCTGAATCTTAATTGACAATACCTTTCCTTACATGTCAATAGATCATGCTCACCTTTTTCATAATCATGCTATATTGGGAGCTATGGCTATTCTGCAGTGACTTGTGACAGCAACTTTGAGAAGCTAATCCTGTCCTCCCACTGTCTCCCTTGTCCTGCACTGGTGCTCATTTGGCCTCATATTGATCTGGTTTGGTAAATTAATATGGGTCACAAGTCTTTCTTTACTATTGGTAGGGTTGATTTTTGGCCATTTTAGCTTTATAGACTGATTTACACGGAGTTAGATGACTGTCAGTAGAAGCTCAGGGAAAATGTTAGCTAAGCCCAGGATGAAAAGGAAGTAGAACTTGTCTCTGTTGTCATTCTTGACCCACCGGATGACCTAAGTTCATGAGTCAGATTGTATCTTGTACACAGATGATTTCTCCAGCTTCATAGTCTCTAGCTGATGTATCGTGGTTTAAGAAACAATTAGTGATCCTGAAGTAGATCATCTTGTATTTTGCACTATTAAATTAAATTATTCTCATCCTCCTCAAATCATCCTGTCATTCCAGGATGATATTCCAAATTATTTTGAATTTTGACAATGCTTGTCCCCATTCAGTGGAGTGGGACGAATGAAATAATTTGCAGAGGTCTCAGAAAACTCTACGTTTCTGTGAATCTGTATTCTGGTCTTTGCCATTCACAAATTTTATTCACACCTTCCTGGTTTTTGAGTCAAATTTGGCAATGAAAATGTTAAGCAAGGTTGGTCACAAAACTGATCTTTGAAGTCTCAGACAAATCTATGCAGTTCCTTTGTTTCAAAAATTATTTATATTATCAAAGGAGGGTATTAGATTAATCTTCATTGCACCTGTTCCATTTTAATCTTTTCTATTTATTTTTAATTATATTCATCTGTGAATATTTGTCCCGTTGAAATTGAACAGACTGATAGCTCTGCTGCTCAAATTATTTTTGCCTGCTTCTTGATTTTTAAGAATGTTAGCTATTGTTTAGACATGAACTGCCACCCAATGAAACAAGTCAATTAAAAATCCATGCTTGTCAGACTTGCAGTTTCATAAGTCATTTCGTTCAGAATTGTTGAACAGGGATTATCTTGTCCCTGCAGGTGAGTGTATTGAGCTCCTAGGTTTTCTTCTGTGTTAGCAGCAATAATTTCTATTTCCAGACATTTGCTTCTTAGCTAGAAGCTTTTTTTTTCTTTTTTTTTTCCTTCCCTTCTCTGTTGTTGTGCTCCTTATTTATACAAAATTTAAACTTTCTGTTAGTTTTTGGAGTGCATTTGAATGAAGTTGAAGGTAGTCTACTTGCTCTCTTCTTGTGGTTCCTTTTCATTTGTATAATTAAAAAACTTTCATATTTTGAATAACTTTTTGGCAGTTCTCATCTTACCCTTACTGATTTCTGGTTCACAGATGGATTTTGTGGATCAATTTCTTCTTCTGCCCCCTGTAGTTCTACTCAATATTCTCTTATTTATTCTGGTAAATACGGATTTCTTTCTTTCCTGACGGTGTTTCCATTTCTTAGAAGTAAATTTTCAATAGTTGCGTCTTTGATTTAAAGAAAGTCTCAGCCTCCTCCATCTTAAGCTAAGCTCTCTGCTCCTGTTCTTCACCTATTTCCCCATGTTTTTCCGTTTCTGCCCTTTTAAAAGTTGTCACCATCTGTTTCTGTTTAGCCCTCAATTTAACGTAAGTCCTTATTACTCACAATTGCTAAGCCTAAAGTGGCATTGTCTTATGTTAATTCTGGGACTGTTTTGTGAACCAGTCCACCAGCTAATGTCCGGGACTGCTGCTGTTTATGTGGCATTGGTGACACTTGGCTGGAGGGCAGGAGTGGTGGTAGAAAACTTTCTTTTTAGAACGTGCATGTTTCTCTGTATTCTTAGGAATTGCCTGGTCAGACCAGCACAGAGAATCCCAAAACTGCCCTGGAGGTGAGTTCTGGTGGCTGGAGCTGGAAGTAGGATGGGGACTCACAAAGGATTCAGGCTTTTGGGGCTGTGGATGTGGAGACAGGATCAGTGTGGGCACTGTGGGAGGGGAGGAGGAAGGGGGTGTGGAGCATGTGGCTGGGGTGGGCAGGTGCGGGGCATGCGCTGGGGGCAATGTGGGGAGGGAGGTTTGGCTTGGTTGCTCTGTGGGCAGTGCCGGGTGTGGCTCTTGCAGGTGGCCACGCACAGCCCCAGTGGACTGCACAGCCCTGAGCAGAGATCCTTCCGCGAGAGGCAGAAGTATTTTGAAATTGAGGTGAAGCAACAGCAGATGGATAAGCCTCCCAAGCGTGTCTCCTTGGTAGGAGAGGATGACCTGAAGAAAATGAAAGAGGAGGAAGGTATGTTGGAATCTGTGCAAGGAAATTTGGCCTGTTAAGTGAATCCTTTCTCCATGGGAAGCATGAGAGAGCACACACACCAGAAATCCAGCACTTCCAAAAGCCTATGGGTGGTTATTCATAAGGCCTGGTAATAGCTTGAAGTAAGTGAATGTTAAGGAGTTTTGTGGATGCTCCACTGTTACTATGTGGACTGGTGGAAGTGCTGTGGTGTCAGGGTTTCCTGTAGTTGGTAAACACTTCAATAAAATTTTAAAAAGCTACTACAAATGATGATGATTCTTTGTAAGCTGCCCAGGCTGATATGCAGCAACATGGGGTTGCCCATGGCATCCTTACATAATATCCTACAGCAGAGCTTTTATTGCTCAGTATGCTGCTCTGATTTTGCACAGGGCTTGCAACAGGAGGGAAAATTATTGCTATAGTTTTTGATGTAGTTTCCTCCTGCTTGAGACTTGTTTTAAAAGGTGATGAGGAATGATGTTAAGCGGAAAAAAGGGCTTCTGCTGAAATCCTGTCCTGTTCCATAAGAAAATACAGCTGGAATTGGACTCCTGGGTTTGGGAGCTGTGACTCTGTTGCTTGCAAAGATTATCGTAGAATTTCTTTTGTAAATTGTTGGGTTTTGGTTTTGAGCTTGTTTTTTTTTTCTTCATTTTATAAATACCTAGTCTTCTCTTTCCCACCTTCCCTCTATATTCCTGTTCAGGGGCTGTTTGTGAATTTGTCCAGAGCATTAGAAACCTTCTCTTTTTTATTTAGTAGTTCATTTTCACTTAGTAGTTCAGGAACATGAATACATTTTAAGACAAGTGTAAGCTCATAAAAGGTAGAAAGGAAGGTAAGACAAAGAAATTGCAACTTGTCATTTCGGGTTTCTTCAATGCGATGTGGCCAAAAGAATCACAGGTCCAACATAAGAAGTTATCTGGGTATGTCAGACTCTTACTGTTGGCTAGAAGAGAGATGTAGGAGACTCAAAGATCAAGATATAAAGTATGGAAGGAGAAACTGTAGAGTAATGACGAGTTTCAGGCTTGCATTTCAGCTTGTTTGGAGATTTGTTAAGCAGGGTAGATGAGGAGAAACATCACCTCTAATCAGGATATCTCTGAGTACTAGAATTAAAAAAAAATACAATAAAAAAAAAAATCCCTCTGGGGAAGAGAGATCCCATGGTGAAGATTGTCCAGACAATAAATTAAGTTTTAGCTTACTCAGGATGAAACATCCTAATCAAATATCTCAAAGTGTTAAGTTACATCCTCTGGATCTTTGCAACTCCAGCATTTACACAAAGATTTCTGCTGCTTTGGGCTACCACTGCTAGCAAACTGCAGCATTAGAAATTTCAGCATATGGGCACACCTGCTTGCACAAGTGTTCTGTTTGCATTTGTTTATTTTAAAAACATTTAATAAAAGAGGCGAAGCAGCGTTATTACTTTGCAGCTATGCTAGACAGGTCAGAATAGAATAGAATGTTTCAACTGGAAGGGTCCTACAACAATCATCTAGTCCAACTGCCTGACCGCTTCAGGGCTGACCAAAGGTTAAAACATACTGTTAAGGACATTGTCCAAATGCCTCTTAAACACTCACAGGCATGGGACATCGACCACCTCTCTAGGAAGCCTGTTCCAGTGTTTGACCACCCTGTTGGTAAAGAAATGTTTCCTAATGTCAAGTCTGAACCTTCCCTGATGCAGCTTTGAACCATTTCCAGGCATACTGTCCCTGGATCCCAGGGAGAAGAGATCAGCACCTCCCTTTCTACGTCCCCTCCTCAGGAAGCTGTAGAGAGCAATGAGGTTGCCCCTCAGCCTCCTTTTCTCCAAACTAGACAAACCCAGAGTTCTTAGTTGCTCCTCATAGGACATGCCTTCCAGTCCTGTCACCAGCTTTGTTGCCCTCCTCTGGACACATTTGAGTACCTTCACATCCTTCTTAAATGGTGGGGCCTAGATCTGCACACAGTACTCAGGGTGAGGCTGCACCAATGCTGAATACAGCAGGATAATCCCCTCTTTTGACCGGCCGGTTATACTGTATTTGATTCACCCCAGGATGTGGTTTGCCCTCTTGGCTGCCAGGGCACACTGCTGACTCCTGTTGAGCCTGCTGCCAACCAGCACCTCCAGATCCCTTTCTGCAGGGCTGCTCTCCAGCCACTCCTCTCCCAGTTTGTACTTGTGCCTGGCATTACCCTGTCCCACGTGCAGAACCTGCGTCAACAGCACCTCCCAGTTTAGTATCATCAGCAAACTTGCTAATGGTGCATTCAGCTCCTGCATCCAGATCACTGATAAAAATATCGAACAGAACTGGCCCTAGAATTGAGCCCTGAGGAACACCGCTCGTGACTGGTCGCCTGCAGAATAGCTGCCTGCAGAGAGCAGCCTGCTCTCTGGCCCCTTTTGTCCCTGATCCTTTTGTGACCTGTATGTCTGACTGCCTAATGGTTCCCCTGGTCCACTGCCATGTGTGGAGGCCGGTCACCAGCACTCCAGGCTTTGATCCCTCCAGGAGGTGAGTGGGAAGATCGGACTCAACGTGTGTATGCAGATTCCTAGGGCTGTCCACTCTGGGGAAGGGGGCAGAAGAGTCTGCACACAACTTCCAGTTTGAGGATGAGTACACTCAAATGATGAACTGTTGGAAATCTGTTCTATAGAGTGTCCAGAAATGGAAGTTTAGTGAATAAGGAAGGAGGGACTGAGAGAATGGTGTAGAGTTTGTTACATCTGAAGCATTAGTGGAGTGGAGGAGAAACAAAGGCATCCATGGAGAGGGTATGGACTTAAAACAGCACAAACGTGCAGGGATGATGAGCATAAGGACCTGCCCAGAGGTTGCATCCTTGTGGGGGTTTAGCAAGTGCTTTCTGGTGTGAGTCTGTCTTTATTTTGGCAGCTCGAAAACTGCAGCAGAAACGTACCCTTCTGTTGGAGGAAGAGGCAGAAGAGGATGAGATGGTAAAACAGGTGCCTGAGATGAGCATGCAGTCCAGTGTCATCATTGAAGGAGTTGAGTACAAGATTGAGAGACTAAATGGAAGGAGCATCCAGGCTCCAGCAACTCGGTAAGACAAGACTGCTAGCTCAGTACCACCCACATGTGTCAGAGGCGTCAGTATCAATAATTTTCAGGGAAGAGGGCTGGGCAGTATTTCTTCTTCAGCATAGAAATGGGCAGGTTTTTCCAGCTCTTTCTTTTCAGAAGAATAGCTCATTCAGCTGTGCACTTGGGTATGTAGAGATGTTGATTTTTAGAGATAGCTAATTCAGGATAAGCCCTGATGCTGAACCTAGGTTTGGAGTTTTTAGGCTTTTGTTTCCTGGTTCTCCTGGACTTGTCCTCCAGGTTGCCTTGATGTTGTTTTTCTAATTCTTGGGCATAGAACTGGGGAATGAGAAAAGGCTTCTCATAAGACTTCAGATAAAAATAAGGTTGCACTAGAATAAAGCTGAAGCTGTCCTTACTGACTCTCTCTTCTGAGTCTTTGGTACATTCTTCTCTTCACAAACACTTTTATTGTCAGTCTTACAGTGGCTGAAAACACTTACCCTGTCATTTTGAATCTCATTTCTCTCCATTGTTTCTGTCCAGTGTCTGTTGAGGAACTTCTCACATAATGAATGCACTGAGACCTTCCACCTCCTGTCCTGACAGGGTAACTCTAAGGAAGGACAGCAGCCAAATGCAAACCAGCTTCTTGGTTTGATGTGAAGGCCTACTTATCCCTACTGTTTTCCTATTGAAATGTGGGAGGTTAGAGAACAATAAGGCAGGATCCATCAGATGACTTTCAGTTGCTTATTATTTATGCTTGAACAAAGGCAAGGCAGTGAAATAGACTGAATTTGTGTTTCTTGAAATATTTTTTGTCATGCTAGAACAGAAACTGAAATTTAATCAAAATAAACTTGAGCAGTAAAAATAAGAGCTCAGAGTCATGATAAACTTTCTCACTGCCAACTGAGCCACAGTAACTGTGTGCATGTTCTTAACCTGTGGAAAACAAGCTTGTGTGACCTCCTTTCATTACCGATCAAACTGAGTAGTATCTGCATGTGCACAACTTAAGAGTGCAGATGGTAACTACAACTCAGCTGATCTGAAGTTTGCAGTAATTTGGTTATGAGCATAAAGCCTCAGTGTGTCAAGCAGTTGTGCATAGAGTGGCCACATTGAGAATCACTGTTCTGAGACCACTCAGGATTCATCCCTCGCCCAGATGTGCATTCACTTACAACCCAGGAGGGTCATCCTTTTTGAACATTCATCCATATCTGACATCAGCAAAGGAAAAAGCTGGAAGCAGCCAGGCTGCCCATCACGTAATGGCAGCTGGAAAGAGCCAGGCTAGAACTATGCAAGAACTTGTCAGCAAACACGGTGCGTTGCATTTGAAGAGTGTGTGTGTGTGTTAGTGGATGGTTGACTTCTAAATGAAGAAAATGAGTTCTGATGTTAGAGAGCGTGAACATTTATGAAATCGACAAGGAAATGCTTGCAGCCATGAAGAAGGAGCTGTTGAGCAAAATCATTAAGGGTTGTGTCTTCAGACTGAACTAGTTACTGCTTTCTGGGCCTTGGATCTGTTCCAAACCTTTCTCAGGTATGCCAGCCTGTGGTACTGTCAGCTGACATGCTTGTTTTGCTCTAGGCCCTCTGAGGTCAATGAGAACAGCAGCTCACAGAGGAATTCACTGGAAGAGGGAATCAAGCCTGAGCAGAGAACCAACTCTATGTCTGGGTAGGTGGATCAGCAATGTCCTTTGCCTAGGAGCTGCCAGATGATGGTGCAGATGGTGCCTCCTTTTTAGCAGACATACGGTGTAAAAGGAAGGATTTTGTGGAGAAAGGGAAACTGTGATCGGAACCAACTTCTTAAAAGAAACTCACCTCTGTTATGTGTCCTTCCATCTCCCAAGGTGATGTCCTTGGATGTGGTAGTAAACAGTTGATTGGGGGTGTCAGTCATCACCTTTTATCTTGAAAACAGGCAGATAAGAGTTGTGGTGGACCAGGACAGCCTACCTCTCACTATTGCTCTCTCTGCCCAGGTTGAGTCCATTATATTTTGGAGCAGGGGATCCAGTGGCACCTGTGCGGACAGCCAAAGCTGAACGGCGGCACCAGGAGCGATTGCGAATGCAGAGTCCTGAGCTTCTGAGTGGTCAAGAGAAGGAGCTTTCTCCAGCAGAACGTCGTGCCCTGGAGGCAGAGAAACGAGCAATGTGGAGGGCAGCACGGTGAGACAGAAGAACCTTCACTGTTCTCTTCACTAGGCTAGTTCAGGAAAAGGGGACCTGCTCCATGTCTTTTGGATTGCATGGTATTAAAAACAGGGAATAAACAAGCCTTCCTAAGTAAGATGTTAGGGGAAGTTATATAGTATCTGTTCAAACAGTGCAAAGCACCCACCGCTTGGCTGAGCTCATCTGCTTCTGACAGCCTCATGGGTGAGATGTCTCTTATATTTCAACAGTGCTTGCACAATCATGAAGACAGTGGAGTTTTGTAAAAAAACATAACTTAAACACCTTTATGTGATGGTGAATGTATTCCTTCCCTCTCAGCACAGAGCTTCCCACCTCCTTTGTAAAACATGAAAAAGGTGGTATTTGTTGAAGCTGCAAGGTGACATATTCAAAATGAAAAATGGAAAGAGCATTTCATATACCCAGTGTTGCTAGACTGAAAAACTTGCTGAAGCCAAGAAATTAGCAAGACGAGGGCATTCTTATCCACACAAGCTATGTCATCAGCTATGAAAGAGTGATTAAAAATTGTTTTGGAAGAAAGAGAACTTTCTAGCTCAGAACTTAAGACTTGAAGCTAGTCCAGGCATTTACTGTGTCATATAATTCCTTTCAAAAATTAGTCAAGCTGCTTCTATAACTAATTATAGTTTTCTTCCTATAATGTTCTGTAGGAGGCATTCAAAGAACAATCCGAAATAGTCTCTTTTGGGGTTTGAATGAGAGCTTTTAGAGGAACAGGGCTGCTAGTGACTCATCCTTGCCAGCCTGCCAGATAAGACGCTGGAGGGTTTACTGTGAGTTGTGATATTACTTGGCAATTCCAGTGTTTGTGCTTAGACATGGATGATAATGGTGCTGTCGTCTTCTGGGGAGGCTCTGAGGATGAAGAAATATATAGTGGAATCCTCAGTGAGAGCTGGCTAATTATCTAGGGCTTTGAGGGTACAAAGCTTCCCATTGTTACTTGATCATGTAACAGATCTGCTTGTGATTTATTTAGAGCTGGACTAATATTCCTAGTACCAGGGCTTTTGCCCTTCAAGAAAAATTTTCTTGATATCCTCCAACTCTTTGCTTTGGATGAGTCCTTTGCCCGGTCTGTCTCAGCTGGAAATTTTTTTCTGAAGTACTGCCTTAGTTTCACTGCGCTGCCCCATAATGTTAGAAAGCTGAACAGGTTACTGGAAAGCCTGTTTGTTATATGGAGCCTTGATTTGGAAGAGATTGATTTCTGTCATCTTGTAAGCATGTTTGTTAGACCTTTGAAGCTGTCCCTGCTTTGAGCAGCTTTTGGATCACATGACCTCCAGAGGTCCCTTCCAACTGGAATTACTCTGTGAGTGTATACTTAGTAATCTCTCCTTCCCCGGCTCCCCACTAATGGGGATGCCTGCATACAGGCACAGTGATGAGTCAGGATGTCAACAGTGTGCTCTGGCAGGATTGTTTCCGCCCTGTGATATTGTTTCGTGCTCCAAATACTGTGGGATTCTGTCTGCTGCTCTGATTTGCTGAATGTTCTGCTGTATTTGGCATCTCACGCCTGTTCTAGTTGATGCTGTTCCCACGGTTTCTGTGTCACAACTTTTCAGGTGGCATCACTTGCAAATGGAAGTTCTGTATTTTCACATTAAGCCAGGAACAACCCTTTTACAAAAATACAAGTGGAAGAGAATTTGTAAACAGTGCCTACCAACACAGACCCATTGCCCTTGTGTTATAGGGCTAGAAGCTGCATAGGTGTTGTGGAGCCAAGTGTGCGCTTACAAACCTACAGCTCAGAAGAGGCTGGCTGGGACTGAGATGACCAGATCCCAATTCTTGCTCTGGCATATACTTCCTTATGATGTTGGACGGATCACCGAGTCCCTCTGTACTGCAGATGCACAGAGAGAGGACTCTAATAGCACTTCTCTGTCTCACAGGAAGGCTATGAGCGTTGAATACATTAAAAATTGACTATCAGTATGATGCTGTGTAATAAGCACCACAGTGTCATCAGGAGTAGGCATGTTGCACAGAGTTGCTGCTCAGTCTTTGCACCTAAAAAAAAAAGAGCTCCACTGTTGTATTTGATCCAACAAAACAGAAGTTGTCTGTCAGGCTTCTCCTCCTGAAAATCAACATCACTGTGCTTGGAGAGCCGGTAGAGACTGATCTGTCATTCCTTCCCAATTAGATACACAGGATTTTCTCCCCCTCATGCTTCCACTTCCCATGCATATTTCCTCATACGATGGGGCAGGCTTTATGAGGTAATGTCAGCTCTAATTCCTCCTAAGCCTAAGCATTAACATATCCAAGGAATGCTGTAATAAAAGCTTTGTTTAAGATGGGTGTAGAAAGGAGAAACATGACATTGCCTGCTCAAACCTTTGAAAGCAAAGCCATTACAAGGACATTGCTCATGTCACAGAATGTGCACCACTTGCCTCAGGACTCTCTGGTCTTCCATGAACTTGTTGCTGTTGTCAGCAGATAAATCTGAAAAATGCTGGGTGGGGAGGGCGGCAGGGTTTTTTTAGGTGATCACATGATTTGCTCCTGTAACATTACTGTACATCTGACTATGCTTCTGGGTTAGCTAGGATTTTGTTGACATTGCTTAGGGCACAGTAAAAGTTCTACAATACACTGTAGAAGGGTTAGTGAGTGTTGAGTATAGTGGTTTTGTCCACTATGAGCAGGAGAGAGATCCCTGCATTCCAAACCTTCAGTCTCTTCTCTTCTAAGCGTGTTTTGTTCATGGAAAATGAACTAGTGAAGGGAGAGCCTTTTAGAGGTAAGAATACATGACAAGGAGAAGCTACTTGCAGCTGTCTTGCTTTTCAGTTATCAGATCCAGTGTTACTGTTTTTAAGTTCTGCAGACCAGGTCCTCAGCTCCACTTTGCTTCTGATACCAAGGTGTAGCTTTTTATTCAGTTCTTAGAGAAGTGCCTGGCTGATTCCTTGGGTAGGGTTAAGGCCTTGCTTATTTTGGCATTGGCAGGAATCAGTCAGTCACCATAATATGCTCCTTTTTATAAGGCAAGGATAGACTGTTCCCTGCTACCACTGATCTCCCAGGATGATCTGGTCTTCTTAGGATCCCTCTTCTATAACTGCTAGAGCAGGCACAGTGACATGATAACAGCCAGGGCTCAGGTCTTATTTCCAGAGGCCCCCAGGCAGCACTACATGTGCTGTGTGGGAGGGAGGACTGTATTGCCCTGCACATGGTGCTGCAGCCTCACTAACCTGTTTTTTCTTTAAGTGCATGCCACTGATTTTATTACTTTCTTTCTAATCTTCTATCTTCTGCTTCTTTCCAGTTCTCTGGTCTGTGTGCTGTCACTTGTGACCCCATCAGTTTGCACCTTCTTGGGCTTTCCTTTTTCTCCCTGTGTCATCAGTGCTCTTCCAGGACATGTGATGCGCCCCCCCTTCCCCCCCCCCCCCACCCAGCACACACCCCTGTGCTCTCTTGGGACAAACACACTGGGACCCATGCTACATAAGTGTTCTGGGCACACACAACCGCTGGCGTTCATGCCATAGGAAGAGTGTGATTAAGAAGGTACAGGCACATATCGAGGGAGGCAGGTTTCCAGCAAGGGCTATATGCATCTTGGCAGTTTTCCTACCATGCACATGCTATTTTATGGATGCACTCACCTCTTCAATTGCATGTGTTCCAAGGCCTGTGGCAAATAGACCTTTTGTAATGTGCTTGTCCATTCTGCTTCCCCTTTTCTCGTGGTCAAACAAAGGTGCATGCTAACAGGTGGTCAGATATATGTATGCAAATCTACACTAAGAGACTATCAACTGTGTGCCCGCACACTCACTCATGCCCTGTATTCCCTCAGTCTGCTACACACATACCCACTTCTTTGTAACTACCTCCTGGGCCTTTTCCATTGGTCTGCTGGGTGTTTCTAGTCCTCTCCTAGCCCGTGAGGAGGGCAGTCTCTAGATGCTGAGGCTCTGAAGGCTAATGCTTCTGGGCCCATCATCCCAGATTGCCCTCTGGAGGTTCCTGCTTCTTCTGCAGCAGTTGGTATTGGACAGGATCAGATATAGGAGCCTGTTTTAATCAAGGCTACCCCTATATCAGACCCATATTTCTCCTTGCCAGGGTATGTTCCTGTATCTGTTTCTTTCCCTGCGCTTGTCTGCTGCAATGTTCATCACCATCATCTCCTCTTCCTCCTCTTCCTCCTCTTCCTCCTCTTCCTCCTCTTCCTCCTCTTCCTCCTCTTCCTCCTCCTCCTCCTCCTCCTCCTCCTCCTCCTCCTCCTCCTCCTCCTCCTCCTCCTCCTCCTCCTCCTCCTCCTCCTCCTCCTCCTCCTCCTCCTCCTCCTCCTCCTCCTCCTCCTCCTCCTCCTCCTCCTCCTCCTCCTCCTCTTCCTCCTCTTCCTCCTCCTCCTCAGATCCTCAGCTCTTGAAGACAGTATTAAACAGTACGAGCAGGATCTGGCCAGGAAGCTGTACCAGTCCCGACAGTGGGCACCTGCTCCCGGGGCCAGGCCAGCTCAGATGTCTAGTCCAATGCAGAGTCACGCCTCAAGAATCCCTGGGTCAGGAAGCCAATCCAGGTGTGCACAGCCCCCTCCCTGCCAGCTGCATGCTCAACAGTCCTGTCTGTATCCCTACATCCTAACGCAGTGCTCCCAGCTGTGGCCTGCTAGGGGTAGGGAGAAAATTTTAGTGGTTGCTGGTGTTCATTTCCCTGAGGTCCCACAGACTACCGGCAGTTGTCTCAATGAGAATGAAGGGGGATGCTGGGTCTGTTTGATTGGGAGAAGAGAGCAGACATTTCTGAGGGCTGAGCCCACTTTTTCTTAGTTATTTCATAATCTCCTGATGGCTGAAGAGGGTTAAGATGCAACACACTGAGAACACAGAGGAGAGTAAAGCCCTGAGAATTAATCCTACTCATTCGAGCCCCTGCAGTTCCTTTCCCAGCTTGGGTTGCTCTCCCATCGTATATGGCACCTCTGGGAAGGCCTGCAGCTTCTCAGTGCGTTGATGCTTAGCTCTAGGCTCTGTCTGTTCAACACATATGATGGCATGTGTGTTTCAGGATGACAGCAAACCAAGCTGTTCTCCTCTCCTGCTTTGAAAGTCTGTCTGCCTCAGGGAACCAAGGGTCCTTAATGCCACCTTTCTGCACTCAGCCTGTTGACCGTGGTGCTAGGTGCAGAAGGAGGCATTATCTCTTATCAAGAAGGCAATGTCTGATGTCTTTTTCTCCCTCCCTCATTTCTGAGGCAGGATGAAATCCCTTGAACAGGATGCTCTTAAAGCCCAAATGGTTATTGCCAAGTCCAAGGAGGGGAAAAAACGCAGCACACTGGAGCAGCTGGCAGAGTCACCTTCACCTGTTCCTACCCCATCACCAACACCACTGGAAGGTACTGTATAGCTATCTCTATCTCTGAGAAAAAAAGTTAATGCTGCTTTAGCTTAACTTGCTTGAAAGCAGACCTGTTGAAAGCAATTTCCTCCTTCAGCCTAGATTGGAAGGTCCTTTGGGGCATATGACATCTCTCAGCATAGGGGATGGGCCTGATCTATAGAAAACGTGAGAGAACATCTGAGGTATGGTTCCAAGGAACCAGAGCAGAAATAAAACAAGCATCATGACTTTTTAAAAAAACAGGAAAGAGGCATTTGTTCTGAGAAGGCAGTGTCTTTCCTGAGCATAGTCTTTTATCACACTTAAAAGCTGCTAAATGGAAGGGGCAGATTCAGGGAAGTGTTGCACATAATACAGCCATTCACTAAATAGTGCTTTTCTGTCATCTTTTGCAGATTGCAGTCCCAGAAACATCACTTCACCGGGAAGGCTGGTATGACATACTTCTGCTTGCTTTTGTTATCTTGCCTATAATCCTGGGATTTCTTGGTTACCCAGCTTGGGTGTGAACTGTGCATCTGGGCCATGGGATCCCTACTTAAATACTTAAACCAGGTCTGGCTGCATGAATTGTGAAGAGGGCACAGTGGATGGAGCTCTGCCATACCCATTGCTAGAGGCATCCCCCCCTTTTTTACAGCTACGATGTAACATCTGTTTTCTGTTTCCCTGTTTTATTATTTCATCCTTTTCTTGGTTCTTCATCTCTGTGTTCAGAAAGCCTTTCACTTCAGAGACTCTGTCCCCTTGTTTCCTCAACAGCATAAAACTGAGAACTTCAGCCGAAATCAGCATTTTCCTTTTTCTGAGCACTGCATAAATGCAACCGGACATTGTTGCAGAGAATTGTCAAAATTAGTAAGACAGACAAACAGAAGAGTGGGAGCAGCTGCACTGAGAGGGGACCTGGTTTTGCCAACTCTGGATTGAAAACCTGACTGTGCTACAGCTATCAGGAATCTTGCCATGAATTTTCCCATGAAAATAGGTTTCCTACCTAACTTGGTGTGCATGTGCATTTTACTGGAGCACATAATGTTTTCTCTGCAACTTGGAACCCCTGTTCTGACACCAGAACAGCTAATAAGACAATGTCCCAGAGATGCCTCATTTTCAGAGGCTGTATCCAGGGACTCTTCTAACTGAGAATGATGCTCTGCTTCTGCTTTTATCTCTGCATAGATTGCTCAGCTTGCTGCTGGTTTTCTATCCATTTTTCTCCCCTTACTCTCTCTTCTCTGTTTCTTCTCTTTTGCTGTCCCTTCTAGTCCATGTCTGAAAAGAAGTTTGACTACCGGGAATTTGCTGCTATTCCTTCCTCCAAACCTGTTTACGAAATCCAGGTATAAACTGCATGCTGAACCGTCTGTTAGATTGGTTAGGGCTTGATTTGGTGGAAGTGCCTGCACATGAAGTGATGACCTTCAGAGCAGAGGTTGAATGATTTGAGGAAGTCCTCTTCAAAGGCCCTGTCTGTGTGGGATGCAATGACAACCAGCCATGCTGTATAACTGAGGGTTTATTGGAGACTTCAGTCAAGTGGAATTGTGAAAAAGTTGGTCCAGATGGTTTTAAAATTAATGACAAAAGCTTTGCAAATATAAAGCAGCTACATCTTCACCTTAATTGATCCTGAAATATTTTTAAGTTAAAGATGAGAACTAAAAGGGAAGAAAAAACTATAGAAATGATTGCCAACAAATTGCAAATTGGAGCAAATGTTAACTTCAAACTGGAAGGTATCCAGCATCCTGCCCAAGAAGCAGCTGTGGTGACAACTCTCATATGTTGTAACTCTGGTGTAGATGAACTGTGAAGTAATCATGTGGTAAGAGAACACCAAGTTTCAAGGGTGAGCGCCATGGCGAGGTTATTCTCCTTCCTAAATGAACCTAATTTCATTTAAGCTGCTTTGTCATAGAATCACAGAACAGTTGAGGTTGGAAGGGACCTCTGCAGGTCATCTTGTCCAACCCTCCTGCTCAAGCAGGGCCGCCTAGAGCCACTTGCCCCAGGATTGTGAACTGCCTGTCTCTTATTGTCTGGGTTAGTCATTAACTGATTGTGTTTGTGACAGCTGATTTGATTAGATACTGTATGTCTGTAATTATTTTTTTTTTTTTAGGTTTGGGGTTTTTTTTAGTTTTATGTAAAGACAATAAAGCAGATACCTGCAGTTACGTTTGTATTGTGTGTGGAGAGCTAGCAAGTACTGACATGTTGGACTTTAACTTGCTGTCATGACACAAAGATCCCAGGTCCAAGGTGTCATCCCCAAAGCCAGGCTGACTTTAGCAGAGTTGCAGTTTGAGGATTCTCAGGCAATTATTCATTATTTGATGCGTATTCTTGGCTGACTCCTTTCACTGGTGGTATTGCTTAGCCCTTGGTAGTCACTCATCTTTTTCTCTAAGAATCCCTCCCCTTTTGGGGTGTGCACCTGTCCAGGTTCTGTACCAAGTGAGTCAGAGGGCTGGCCACTCAAGCCCCAGTGGCAGCTCTGGATTACCCGAGTTTCCCCAAGCTTCTGCTGAGGCCACAGTGCAGCCCTGGGTCTTCATGCAGCTGAGAAGGTGCCTCCAAAGGAGGCTACACCTCCAAATCATCAGGCAGTTCCTCTGGACCTCTCTCAGCAGTGCAGTAATTAAGAGACTGTATTTTTTCCTGGCCATAGTCGCACAACTATGTCACTTACTTTGGATCAGTGCAGTGCTATTTGATGGGGCTGTGTTCCTCAGCAATGCATGCCAGTCATCACAGCCCCCTGTGCTCTGCTCTCTGCTGTTCATGAAGAGCATGACTTCTACCATACATTTGCTTTATTTCTAAAGCACTAAATGGGCTGAGATCATCTCCCCCTCTTTCCTGCCTCCTCCAATTTTGCTGTTTGCACAAAATAGGCAAGTTTATATGGAAATAAGGGCTTCTTGCACTCTTACAGCTGTGAAAGTTCCCTAATGCTTTCCATATGTGTATAGAGCCACCATCCTTTATCCTACAACTAAAGAAAAATTAAGCTACTCCTCACTTGTGCTCGAGCTGAGCAAGAAGACCCCTAAAAGATAGATTTTGATCAATAGTGGCCCGAACTTTCAGACAAGTTTGGCATTATTAAACTTGCTGAATACTGAGCTCTTCTGAAACCCTATCCCTACATTTGTATAGCTCAGAGAAGTGTTGAGCTCAGTATAAGTATTGTGTACAAACTTAGAAAGAATAGTAGAAGAAACAAGTGCAGCCACTTTTGAAGTAAACAGAATACCTCAACAGAATACTTTGACCTTTCTATCCTTGAAGCACTATATACAGCTAGATTAAATTCTCTATTTCAGTAAAATAAGTAGGGCTTGGGACATTTATGCCTGTCCCCAGCGTAGTGCTGATTTTCAAGCCACATTAACTTCATGACCATGAGCAAAGTTGTTTTCTTGTGGTGTTGTCACTCTGGTCTGATGAGCTACAGACAGCTGTGGTTGTTGGAATGGTCTTAACTTTGTGAAGGCTTTAAAATTAGCAGGAACTGGTGGAGTTCCATGATTATCACTTAGCCATTTCTCCAAAGCTGTCTCTGCCGTCTGTTGGGATGTAACTGCTTCCTATCCCACATCAGTTCTCTATACACACCTGAATATAAAGAAGAAAGTTGATTTTGCATAAGAAGGTAGGCCTGGGAAGAGTGCAGATGCAGAATTAGGATCCAGGACTCTCAAGGAAATGTAGCTCATGTCTTTGCACTCCTCCCATGTTTCTACTCATTTTCAGTAGTCTCTTCGCTTTCTGCCTTTCACGTTGCTTCCTATCCTCTCCTCCCTACACGCACAAAGTAGAAGGAGGAGAGCTCTGATGGGCAGACACACACCTCATCCTACAATTCAGGCAATGGGCTACTTGACTTTAGCACAAAGGATCAATGTTGTAATCATGTGCATTCACTGAGGGTCATGCCCCAGCTGCTGTATTACCAGCGCCTTTGAGGACAAAAGGTTCCCTGTAGTGTGTTGGAAGGCTGGAGGTGGGGAATTACCTGGCACTAGTGTTACAGAGGTGGATGCTCATGTCTTTTGTTCTCTTCCAGTCACCTGATGCAGCTGATGACCTCAGATTCACAGATGACAGAAATAACTCAGGTAAGCTCTTGGCCAAAGGAGTCGTCTTTGTACTACTTGCTTCCCACCACGGTTCTAGAGGGTTCCCCTTTGCCTGCTTGTGGAATCAACCCTGAGGACTTCAACTTCATGCTGCTTGAAGCAATGTCCTATTTTGTCTATTCTAGAATGAAACCTCCAAACTCGCCACGTTCAGTTTTGGGTAGGATATTTGCATTGTGCTTTAGTGATGGCTAATTTGCTGAGAATGGTGTGTAACAAGCATGCCTAGTTTTCTTCTGGTTTTGTGTTCTGGAGTAAAGAGTGGTAGTAGAATGTGGGTGGGAAGTTTTGGCCTTTGTCACCTGCTGTAAGTGGATAACGTCCATTGTTCAGGGTCTGCCTTGTGCCCCTTTTGCTAGAGCAAAGAGTCTTGCTGCCTGCAGGGGGCAGCTGCAGATAAATTCATCCTGGTTTGGGTGCTTGAGTACCCAGGTGACTCTCCAAGTCTACACTTGTGGATCTGTGTGCACGGTCACCTAGATAAACAGTAATTAAAGCTTTGACTGCTGTATCTCTTCAGGCTGTCCTAGCTATGGTATGTCTTTCTGTCCCCAACTATAATAGATAGGCTCAGACTATCTCCCGCTTCATTCTAGGTGGCTGCAGTAGTACTGTAGAGCTCAGCAGGGCCTGCCTGCTCCGTAGTAGTACTTCTGTTTCCTTCAGCAGTTGATGCTGGTTTTCTTCTACCTGTTTTGCAGCTATTTTCCCCCCCTTTATTTTACATGAGGAACAGTTTCTCTCTCAATTTTATCTTGGCAAATCTCTCTGAATAAAGGCTGCACTCCAAACAGCTGATCCATGTATGGGCCATTTCCAGAAGGAGGTTCTGCTGCAGAGATACTGAAGAAAAACTTACTTTCCTGAGAACAACATCTGTTCTTCATCCCTTGGAGTAAACCTCTCAACCCTGGGTTACTCTCTTGAGGTAGTCCATTCAGTCAGTGTACATAACTAGGAGGTCACTGAAGGGTCGGGAAATAATCAACAATTGCTTAGGGGCTTCAGACCTCACTATTGCCTGTCATTGGTCTGTTGGACCCTCAAATAGAATAAAAGCCATAAAGAAGAGAGTGTGGTGCTCTATCAAGAGTTTTTTAACCCAGTCCTTAATCCTTAAGTAATCCTTAAGTCACTACTGTATGAGGCTGTGATGTGTGTGAGGCACCAAAAAAATGCAGGTTTTCCAAAATCAGTTTGGAAGGCTAGCAGATGAAGATGCAACTAAGCTCTTCTGGTATGGGACAAAGCTGTCAAGGTTTTTTTACATCCCCCCCCCCAATCTCATTCTTCCAGGCCATGTAGCATTCCAGCCAACATATAGATTTTTATTTTTACATAGATTTTGGCAAGTTATAACATCTGAATGAGGAATTTTAAAAAATCCTCCTTTTCTGCATCAGTTCCAGCCTCCTGCTAGCCCTGCTTTTGTCTCTTTTCAGATATCCTTCTCAGAACATGTGGAGAAAATACTTGGAATAAAATATTTCTCTGGGAAAATACGTGAGAATTGGAGTGATTTTTACTTGCATTTTTCTTTACCATAAAAGGAAAAGAAAAGAAAACCAGTTACCAAAGATCAAAGAAGTATATGCTGAACCAGTTCAAAACAACACTATGTGTGTGCATTCTGCTTCCCCCCCCAGCTTCATTTGCAACTCCCAGCATTTCAGGCACCAATTTGACATATCCTATCAGGCCTTTCACTTCTGTGTGTATTAATACAGCTTTAGAGAGATCTAATTGCTACATTTAGTGACACCTTTTCTCTGTACACCTCCACACACACTGGGATTTTAATCAGAATTATCCTTGATCATGGAATTATGGCTTTTTGATCATATGGTAAACTCATAAGCGATTCCTAAACTTTATTACAACAGAAACTCCAAGGATATCTTACTGCTGACTGTAGGAAAGCATTAGCATATCTCTCTTCTGAACATCTTTCAAAGCACACCATTTTCTTGTCCATTGCAGATGGGCTCTAAGAAATAGTTCTTTCCATTCTCAGGTCTGACTTCATGGTCATCGTCTTTTAAATGTGTTTAAAAACATTTATTCCAAGGTGTTAAAGAGGCCATGAAGTTATTGAACTACATAATAGCATTTTTAGGGTGGAACCATGCTATGTGTTTGCTTTATGATGTAACTTTCCCAGTTCACTTAGAGCCAGAGTCTTTCGCTTTCCAATCCTACAACCATCAGGTTTCAGAAATACACCCTTGATAACTTTGTATTGCACTTATTACTGGATACCTACTTATGGTATGTAAGAAACTACTTTTGCCCTCATGGTCTTTGTCTGCTTGGGATGTCTAATGTCTACAGCAACTTATACAGGAAAGGTATCTTTTTATCCTACACTGGACTAATCACTACTGTATTATTAGTTTTGTCTAGGACTCAGCTCAGCAGCTCATACACGCATAGGAATGAAAGATGATCTCTCCACCTTCTTGTATTGTTAATTTATCCCCATCCAGCCTTTTTAGCCACATCCCTACTCCAAAGACTTGCATCCACCCTTTTGTTCTCCAGACTTCCATTTTACAGATTCTTTCCCACCAAAATGCCAAAATTTCACAAAACGAGAATCTAGATTCATGCTAGTTGCAATGCCTGTGCTCTCCTCCAGTATTTTCTGATTTCTCTCATAGGATAGGAAGCATGTAAGGGAGGCTTGTACTGGTTCAAAATATGCCAGTACCCTGTTTGGCTGGAAGTAAGTTCTTAGGGAAAGAAACAGAGAAAATGAGCTTGCGTAGATGCATATTCTCAATTTTCTGTAATCATCTATTAAGTAGGGATGTCTTGAGCCAGGTATTGTATCTAGATCATCAATGGAATGATCCTCTATAAAATCGTCTAGGTTTTTTTTTTTAATCTTTCATGACGCTTTGTGGCATTGAGTTCCATAATTAGGCATTTTGTTTACTTTAATTCTGCTTCTTTATAATTTCCTTGGGTCTTCTGGGATGCAGTGAATAACTATGCATTATTCACTCTTTCCGTACCACTCATGTAGGCCAGTATCATATCAGTTATCTTTCTTCCAGGCTGAAGAATCCTAGCTCTTCTTTGTGGGAATCATTCCCACACCCCTCTGGACCTCTTTTATTTCATCTGTGCCATTTTTAAGGTAGAGGAGGAGAACAGGGCTGCATGCAGTATTGCAAATGTAGGTATATGATGGGTTTATGCAGTGGCAGAAGGTGTTCTGTATGTTCTCCCATTTTTTCTGATGTCTAATCCTCAAAAATGAAATGGTATGGCTGAGAAGTGTGCCAGTGTTTTCAGAAAGCTCCCCCTAATGACTAGAGAATCATAATCTCATTTTAAGGATTTTGCATTTTATATGCGATCAGGATTATATTACTTTTATTGAGTTTAAACATCATCCGATAGCATAAAAATAAACTTACTAAGTCAGCACAAGGTTCTGGCTAGTCCGATATTGTGTCTGATGCAAGCCACTGGTGAATGCCAAGAAAAGAGCATAAAAGAAGAAAAGCATAAAGTGATTCCTTCCAGATTACTACTCCAGGCTACAACAATCTGTGTTTTAGCACTTTCTAAGCCAGAGGCCTTTAATTTTAGAGCTGTTTATTTCTTTCTTGAATCTATTCACATTTGCAGTAAATTTCACCTTTCACATCATTGCCCAGTCAACTCTGTAAAATCCTAATACCTTTTTTGTAGTTGAGTTTCATTTGACTACCCTGATACACAGCTTGGTATCATCAGCAGTTTCTCTCAATACAGTCTTCATCACTTCTACTCCTCATTAGTTACCAAATATTGACCCTAATACAGATAGCTGCTCTATGTTGTGATAGCAGGTATTATCTTCCTGCACTTTTTCTGTGTTTTAACTACTTACTTACCCCCTAAAGTACGTGCCTTCTTATCCCATGGCAGCTTGTTTTTGTTAAGAGCTTTAGCTGAGGAACAATCAAAAGTTTTTTTAAAAGTTCAGTATGCTGTGTTGAGATCACTTAACTTGCATGTTTGATGGCTCCTTTGGCAAATTCTATTCTAAGAGGGTCTAAAAGGAATGACTTCCCTCTAAGCCACATTGATTTCCTCTCCCACCCCCTCATCTGGATTTTTATCTGCATGTGCCCATGCCTTTCTTTTATACCTGTGTGCCTTGTTTGGAAGTCAGTCATCTGCTCACCAATCCCAGTATCCTTTCAAGATGTCAGATTTGTTGCCTACATTCATTTGGTTCTGAGGCCTTTTCAAACAACAGGTTAATGCTACGGTTAATAGTTCAGGAAGGATTCTGAATTATAACAGCTACTCATACTCGGGTACTGTAACAAGGCAGATACTGCATCTTGGAGTCTGGCTCTGGAGCAGAGGGCAGGCCACTGGGTACAGCTTAGCAGACTGTGCACCTTTGATCTGATATATCTTCATAGATTTCTGTATTTGAGGTTCTCTGCTACATTCAAAGGCTTTAGAGAGGCTTTCCAGGAGCCAGTTTGCACTTGAAGGGAAAAATCTGTGGTTTTGTGGAACTTTTTACACAAGTATCTCACAGTAGTTGTTCAAGCCAAATTATCGCAAAGGGCAGATGTTCTAGGTGTATGTCAAAGCACATCAGATAAGCTCTACCAGCTCCTTTCAGGAGGGTAAGGAGCTACTGTAACAGCAGTGTACTTTAGATGCAGAACACATCCTAAAAGGCTTGAGAGCAAGTTAACTGAGAGTCTGCTCTACCGGAGTATCATTCCTGGTGAGTTCCTTTGGTGAGGGACCCAAGTCACAGTCTAAATTTACAGAAAGGACTTAGTCATGTAACTTCAATATTAAGCAAGGCCAAAATGCTCACCTCTCTCATTAGCTACAGCATACCATACTGGCGGTCACACTGCTCTTTAGTGCATGCTACACTATTGAAACTAGTGAAATGCTTGGAGCACTAGCATACACCTGAGTCTTTTCAGTATACTTGATTTTTCGTAAGGCTTGGCACTTCCAATAATTTTCAGTGAATCACAGGTGTTAGGGGCAGGTGTCTTCTCACGCATGTGACTTCCTTCCCAGAATCCACAGTAGCCAGTACATGAGCTACAGATCACCTAAAAGTTCTGGGCACGGGATTACTGTAAATCACTAAGACTTCAGTGCTGTCTCAAATTCAGCACCTGGGTATACCCTTATGTCTATGTTAACTGTATCAGCTATACACTTAATCTTGCACTTTCTCTTAAAACTAACTTTTCTTGTCTACACAGTTCCCCAGGAGCAGGATGGGCAGCCAGAGGAAGAGGAAATGTTAGTAACACGTGATTCATCAACACCTACTTCATCAGCACTTGAAGAAATGGCCTTGTACAGCAGCAAACGCAAACTCCGACACAGCCGGCGCAGTTTGGAGGCTGCTGTCCCTACGTAGAAGATCTGATGCACCTGGGCGATGGAATAGCCCAGCACAGGGCTTTTGAGCTTCCTGTGCTCCAGGGACAGCACTGGACTGCCCACACTGCTGCCTCCTGGACTCTGGATGGGAACTGAGCACCCCAGGGAGCATTGTGGTCAACTAACTTCCTTTAAGGCTGTGAACCGCCCTCTTTTCTCACCCAATAATGCACTGGGGCATGTCCTAAACAAAATGGGACAACACTAGACTTATTGATGGCAAATTGAGAGGAGGTGTGGGTAGGACAGTGGGCAGCTGCAGCTTGTTAGCCTGTAAATATTGTGTGTGGGGGAAGGGTAGGACAGGGAGAACATATGAGTGTGAGACTGCGTTGGGCTCCAGCTGTTATTTCCTCAACTTGGATTTTTTAGTGGTTAATATGGGAGCTTCTACTCTGGTATGAATTAGAAGGAAGGTCCAGCCTGCCTTTGCTCCTATTTAATTTCCAGTCTTTTGCCAAAAAGCATCTCCTTCCACCTCCCGCACCGCGTCACCTCACTTTCTTTTGGGAGTATGTGGAAATGGGTAGCTTGGAGGCAAAAAAAGAAAAAAAGAAAAAAAAAAGAAAAGAAAAATAAAGGAATTTCAGTGAAGTGCCTCCCTCTGACACTGACACCTATGTGCTCAAGCAAAGACAACTGAATAAGCAGGAGCCTGTGCCAGCTCTGTGCCACTTGCCTCTGTGAGCGCAGCAATCTATCCTGTGTAGGAAACTGCTCCTGCCAGTGTTTTGTGCTATTCTGGGAGACAGGTACCTACCTAGATGTACACGTAATTGTGTGTATCTCGTGCATGCAGTGTGAACCACTCTACAAGCACGCTGTACTGAGTGTCAGAGGAGGCCAGGTATCTGTCTTCTGTCAGCACCATGACTGAATTGGTGAACTGGGTCAGAAATGAGAAAGGAGCCAAACAGCTGTAGCAAGAGTATAGCAGTGTGCATGTGTGACAGCAATAGAGAGCAGAATAGTTGGGGATTAGCATACGGTGGCAGAGATAGGAGGTGTAAACAGCAGATAAGATAGGGGGTTAGGATTCAGGAAATGGGGAAGGGTAGGAAGTGGCGTTGCTGGGGTCAGGTTAGGAGTAATGGGGTCTTACAGGTAGGAGGATACTAGTGGGTCAGTCCACTATGTTGCCTGCAGCTGTGAAATGAAATGTGATGTTATGGGGGTGCCCAGTGTGGGGCTCTCAAGGAGCACCTGCCAGGCAGGGAGCACAATGAAGTAGGATGGGTCTGGCCTATGCCTTGCAATAACTACACAATTCTACTTTTTGCCAACTTGTTGGCTTCAGGCCCCTTTCCATGTAGAACAGGGAAAATACATGCTTGCCCATGCAAGAGGAAAAAAATGAAAAAGGAGCAGGGGTGTGATTCCTGGTTTCCATGAGTGGAACAAGGGCTGTGAACAGATTCTGTATCAAGTGAGCTCTGCAGCTGTGGAGGAGACAGATGCTGCTTATAGCTCTGAAATCAGCCTCTGCTGTCCACTGCTGAAGTAAAACGTCCCTTTTTTTTTTTTTTTTTTTTTTTTTAAAATGCCTCTAATAGGGAGAAAGGCATCTGAGCTTGGCAGTAATCTGATCTGTACCCTGATACATTGGTGCTCTCTGCTGAACCCCTCCAGCAGTAAGACCAGAGTTGGACCTTAAGCCTTTCAGTGACTCGAAGTGGCTTGGGAGTGACAGGCACTTCTGCTTGTATATTTGCTGAATGAAAGAACTGGATGCAGTTTCTTTTAGTCAAGAATCTCCCTTCATGCCAAAATTCAGTGGATCATTTTAACTGACTTCGTATGTTTTAATTTTACAGAGCTTTGAAGGGGGAACTCTGATAATATCAAACTGCAGCTATGGCTGCTTCCATCATCAGCAATTTGAGCTTTTCCTTTTTAAATCTAATTTTAGCATTTGCTTTTTAACAAGAGCAATTTTGGAAACTATCCTGGATTGGTTTTGGTGACTAACTTGTGATTCTTTTTTTCTTTCCCTTTGCGGTACCTGGTGCCAGGCTCTGGGTTCTCTCCCATTCTCTCCTGAGAGACTCTGAGGGAAAATTAGCGCATCAAGACTGTAACTAGTGAAATTTGTACAACCAAAGAAATCTATTTTGTGGTTCAAGGATAATAAAGTTTACTTTACATTTTAGAAGCTTTAGTTAATGTGGTTTGCCCTGCGTGAAGTCTGCAATTTCTACATTAACACTTTGGTTCTTATTATTAGTCACCCTATAATCTAGCAAACATACTACTGATTTTCCTGCTTTTGTGTGCAGAAATTAATGATCACCTAAATCAATGCCAACTGCAGGAATATCAAGATGAGCACATGCTACTCATGTAAATTTGGTAGAAAACTGGCATCTATGCTGAAAGGGGAGGAAGAGAACCTAAACCAGCAACTATCAGCTCCATCTTTATGTAGTTTGAAAGGCACTCCTTATTTTGGAAGTAGCAGATTCACTCTTGGCGGGGTGGGAGGGGAGTAGAGGTTTCTGCTCCAGAGAAGCTGTAGTAGTGGGGAAAGGAACTGGGGACAAACAGGTGAGATGATACGTGTAGGATACAGTGGTTTAGTTATCACATTCATCACTGACACAGCATCCTGCTTAATGGCATACAAGAAGGAGGTAAATTCAGGAATAAGAAAAAAAGCTATAATGTGTTGTTCGGTGTTACAACCTTTAAGACAAGTATCAATGCTAACTGCAGAGAGACTCTAATTCCATCCATACAAGGGGTTGATTAGGCACAAAATGTACCTATGTGTTGTGGTGCCTGCGCACTTTGTGCCTGGGTCTCTGTCAGTGTGGTTTAATCCAGCAGGCAGCTAAACACCACACAGCTGTTTGCTTACTCCCCCTCCCCAGTGGGATGGGGGAGAGAATCAGGGGGAAAAAAAAAAAGTAAAATTCATGCGTTGAGATAAAGACAGTTTAATAGGACAGAAAAGGAAGGGAAAATAATAACAATAATGATAAAAGAATATACAAAATAAGTGATGCACAATGCAATTGCTTACCACCCGCAGACCGATGCCCAGCCAGTTCCTGAGCAGTGCTCACTGCCCCCTGGCTACCTCCCCCCAGTTTATATACTGAGCATGATGTCACATCGTATGGAATATCCCTTTGGCCAGTTTGGGTCAGCTGTCCTGGCTGTGCCCCCTTCCCAGCTTCTTGCTGGCAGGGCATGAGAAGCTGAAAAGTCCTTGACTAGTGTAAGCACTGCTTAGCAACAACTAAAACATCAGTGTGTTATCGACATTATTCTCATACTGAATCCAAAACACAGCACTATACCAGCCACTAGGAAGAAAATTAACTCTATCCCAGCCGAAACCAGGACAAGTCAGTAAAGGCTGCCCGATCTGATGCTGCTGTCTGCGGCAGTGAGGACCAGTCCTTTCTGCCACTGCTGAGCTCTGCAGTGCTTGCTTCTCCAGCCCGTTGCCTCATGCATGTGAGTGAGTTCATGGAGCACCAACCCTAAGGCTTTGGCTCCATTTGACTAACTGCCAGGGTTGTGTGGGGGAGTGTGTTTGTGTCTCTGTGTGTGTGTATGAAGGAAGACCTGGACACATAAGTCAGTAGGTGGCTGTTACAGTAGTAGCCTGGAAGCGATGCACAGCCTGAGCCCTGCTTGTCAGCTGATGTAATATGAAACAGTGATATCAGCAAGATCTTAAGCCTCTTGGCTTTCTTTACTTGGCTCTGCCTAAAAAAAAAAAAAAAGCTATTTTGTTTACATGATTAAAGTTTTTAAAAATATAGTTTAACTGGTAAAAAAACCTAACACACTTCATGTAACCCAAACAAGTTTTCCGTAGACTGGATCAATGGATGGCCACCAAGATGTGCCAGCACAGAGGAAGAAAAGCAGCCTCAGTGGGAAGAGGGCTGAATTCCTTTTTCTAGAGACAGTGTCATGCTAGACCTTGGCCTCATTCTCCATCCTTTGCAACTGTTGACTTGCTGGTACAGATGGAAAAGGGACCTTGGCATGTCACATGGTACCACAGGAACAGTCTTTTCTTAGTTCAGGTTGAAGGGTTCAAGAGTGTAAAGTGTAGACGTACACAGACTCAAAACAATATATTTCACAGGTCCTCTCCTATAAAATAAATTTTTGAAAAAATCTTGTTTTAATGTATTTTTTTTCTCCCCACTTAGACTGTAGTTTTCTTGGGCCAGGTTTACTACTTTGTGCTTATATGTTACCTAACACAACTGAGCCATGATTAGGACATATGCAATAGTTACCACTTGAGATAAAAGTAAACACATTCTCATAAACATCATCAGCATCCTTGTAAGAATTGAAGCAGGTCATTAGCATAATTTTTCTCAGATAAAAGCACATAGTAACATACAGATCTCATAAAAATGCCAGCCTGAAAGCCTCCCATAACATACCCAGCCATTGCATATACCTTGCAGGGGGGGGAATCTACACCCATTTATCTGCAATTGAGATTTCCCCAAAGGGTCCATGTTAGAGGCCCCATTTCCAGTTAGGGTATGGACAGGAGGATAGAGATGATTGCTGTGATGGAAGGTGGCCCAGAAGTCTTAACAGCAAGCATATTCAGAAGAGTTTCAGAACTAGAAAATCTGTCTAGCTGCTTCGCTTCTTATATGACGAACCTGCTGATGAGAAGCAAGGGAGTAGGGCCTAATTCCAAATGCTCTACTAGATGAAGGTCTGGAAAAGGTGTTCATGCAAGAGTGTCTGATTTATGATAGCTACTCAAGGTATCCACAGAGCTAGCACACAACCATCTCTGGTAAGATGTTGCTATTGGAATAAAGACTGAGTAAGACAACCAAAGAATATTTTTCAGAACTTTGTATCTTCCCTTGGTTTTTAGGTGTGCTGGGAGGATGCTCTTATGTCTTCATTAACTTAGGAAATTTATCTAGTTTGGAGATTTTACTATAAATAGGAACAAAAAAAACCAGTTCAATTTTATAGGGACAATGCAAAGATCTTCAAGGCTGCACAAATACAGAATAGAATACAACTGGCTAGGTAGAAGGTTTGCAAGAAAGAAGCTTGCAGCTAAATGCATTGTGTAGCAACAGTGAATCAAAGACATGCTACTGGGAGTGTAGAGGGGAAGTTAATGTCATATTGGGACATAGCTCTAGGTGCAAACTTGCAAGACATGAAGTAAAACCTGCTCTACATAATACTGATTTTTGTGCACTGTAGTTTTACTGGAGATTACTGCAGAGCTGACCACCATATCTTGTTAAAAGCAAATGGAAAGGAGCAAATTATATTGAAATATAGAAGACAGCAACGGGAAGGAACTACAGCAAGCTAAATAAAAAACACAGCGATGCATATAAAAAATTTTAAAAAGCAACTTGTTTAATGTGGCACAGGTATGTAGAGTGGGATGCTATCTGGTTTGTGACACTATCTGGTTAAGGGCATGTTTCAGCATGAAAGACTAGGACATGAAGTAAGGTAATAAACACCCAGATACACAGAGGAAGAAGAAGGAGGAGGAGGAGATGACAATGATGATTATACTTGAGAAGCATTGTAGGACTATGTAAAACTTATCATGGACTGTCTGGGGAAGGGTCAAAGGTGGAGAAAGGGAGGGCTCAAGGTATATCAAGCAAGAATGGGAAAATGGAAAGCGGGGACAGGGGGGATAAAAAGGGCTGGTCTTGTGTGAACAGGCCATTTGTATTGTTCTTGCCTATGTGGCTATTGCTTATGAGTATGTGATGCCTGGAAAGGTACTCCTATCTGTGTTTCTCTGCTGGTGTTTGGCTGTGTGTACACTGAGGATACGCTTTCAGCCTTGCTGCTGTCTGGAGACAGGCTCAGAGGACCACAGAACAAGCTGGTTCTAGCAGAATGGGCACTCAAGCCCACAGAATTCAGCTTCCCTTTAACAAATGGTCCTACGGGTAGTACAGCTTTTATAACACATTAGAAACAGAAAGCCTAATAGAAAGCTACTGAGACGAAGAACTAATCCAAGTTTAAAAGGGACTCTGTTCTTAAGAGACAGTAATCACGGAAAATCTATGCAACAATTTAAGCCCAGCAAGATCAAGATCAGACAGTATGGGGAAGAGCTACTGTCCTAAACCTGTCCAAACAAAGCAGAGCATTACTACTCTGGACTGATCTGATGAAATCTACAGTATTATCTAATTGAATAACATGTTACAGAGACCTTCTATAGAAAGCTGGTAATGAATCAGACTGTAAGTCAACAGCAGTAAAGATAACAGCGCCCTTCTACAAAGGGTAGTCCCAGCAAGAGTAATTTATGGCATTTATGTAGACCATATATTCAAACTAATTTTCCCCAGAAACGGGGAAAAAAAACCCAAACCACAACCCTACAATTATGCAAGGCATAGTAATGAAATCTTAGCCATCAAGAGCCTAGCTCTAAAATCTAACTTTCAAATAAGTATACATAAGTAGAGATGGAGACAAGTAATTTGGAACTTTAAAGCCACTTGAAATTTGGGATAACTACAAATCCTGAATCCTCACCTCTAACGAGCAGGGGGAAAAAAGAAGAAATTCTACACAAGGGATAACTCGAGCAGATGGGAAGGAATCTTAGTGCTAAGCATGGACTAAGGCTGCATTTTTTTTTTATTCATGAGATACTTTGTGCCCAATCTCTTACCCAGAAGCCTGTCCCTCAGGTCTTGCTAAATGCAAGCTTTCTTGGTTTCAGGATTAAGTCCTGTCTGGTATTGGTAAACAAGGTGAGGGATGGAATTCTTGTGCTCCTTCCCTGTATTTCCCTCCATATATAATGGTAGACAGGTGTCTTGAATACCTACAGGATTCTCTTCAAGGACTATCTACTAACAGATATAAGGTGCTATCATGGAAGCTGCAGATCACAACAAATTTACCCATGTGTAATCAGCTCTGAGAAACCTGCAACTTGGAAATACTTAGGATAACCAGAGGATGGAGAATGCTGTTTTTCAGTCTTGCCTACCTGCCACCAGCTGCTTCTGGAGACAACATGCCGGACTAGACGAATCTGTAGTTTTAACTCAGTACCACTTTCGCTACTGCTACTTGTGTTTTTAGTTGACTCTATGTTTACAGATGACATTAGTGACATACGTCGTAGATGAAGTAGTGAAAGATCCTGAAGATAGAGCATTGTAAGACCTCCACTGTGCTATAGCAGGCACTGCCACTCTACCACTGTAGTTTAGCTTGCCCATCTCAGGGCCCTAGGCAAAGCCACTTTACTGGCTTCCAGGTCAATGCTCTTTGAATATAGTGTGTTCCGGTAAATTGTGTCTTGACACCACAGGAAAGCTGCAGCTTGTCCAAATGGATAATAATCAATGGCCGACTGCATGTGGACAAAAAGCAGATATTGTCTTGCTAAGAAAAAATGAACTACCCACCTAACCAGAAATAAAGTGTCCTGTACCAAAGTCTGTAACAGGCCCCAAACAGCCTTCCTGACTAATGGAGACCTGGCATCATAAAGATGCAGCCCTTTCTGGTAAGAGCAAGTAAATGTCCCCTTCTCCACCATAAAGGGCCAATTCCTTATTTTCTGCAGTCAGACAACACCTGCCCCCACCCCAAGCTCATTCCCCATCTTTTTTTCCTCTACTTTTCTTTTTAGGCTGCATGGTAACAAAAGCACAACCTAATTTTGCATCTTGTACCAAAACCAAGCAAGGCTATAATAAGGCTATAAGTAAAGCATTAGTTTAAATCAACCTATTTCACTTTGAACTGAAAGCTGTCTATAAATAAGTGTTCATATCATTAGTATCTGTATCTTATCTGAGATAGCACTAGCAAAACATCAGACTGTAATAATATACTGCTATAGGATGGAGCCTCTAAAACAGCCTATAGCTGTTTCATACATGAACATGTAATCTTATCTCAAATTTCATACATATAAGAAATCAATAATAGAACAATTACTCTTATAAATGATAGATCTTTTCCCCCACCTCGTCTACTATGGTACACAAAACGTCTTCCTTATCGTGGCTGCTTGGAAGGTAGGCTGTCAGAGATTGTTGTTTTGGGTTTGTTTTTTTTTTTTTGGTCCATCCCAGAGGTCTCTTATTTTCTATATTAGTAGTATTGCGACCTTTCTGCTTGATGCAAGCTTGATGGGAGTTCTCACCATATACGGATATAATGACTTCAAACTCACTGTCTACTCAAATGGATTTTGTCTCCAACATCTTCAGTAGCACATCATCCACCTCCTGATTACATCACTCCATGCAGAAACTAGAATTCTGTATTCCATACAAAACAGTAACAATCAGGCTAAACTATGAACAATATTGCAACACCATATTGCACTCGGGCTCTTGCAGCTGCCCCTCTCTCTCCCTCTCCACACCAGGATGTGGCAGAAGGCACATGGTAATGTTAGTGCTGCCTTTTTTGGGCAGATGAATTCTGCAGGCAACAGAGCTTGAAGAACTATGGACTATAACCCAACATGAGTATGAAATAGCATGCTGGCAGACAGAATTTTACAAATATAAATGCAAGATAATGCTCACCAAAAGAAACAATTTAAGTTTTCACTGTGTTTATTCAGGAAAACTCGGACCTAAAAGCAGAAAGAATCATTATGCTCAATGAAAAAAAAATCTGTTAAAGTCCGGCATCGGTAGGTATCACTGGTATTTATGATACCAAGCACTACACTCCAATGACAGAATAGTTAGTTTTGGGATACTATTTCTATGACATTTCATCCTGGTGGGGTTTTTCTAAGGAAGTTAGGAAGATGTTAATGTCATCTAGTCCTAGAATGAGCACGGACATGGTGGTACCAGCATGCTTGATCCATCCATCCATCCCAGGTGTTCCCTTGCTAGCCAAGTTATACACTACCCGCTCTCCCTAGTCTTCCTGATTACAAAAGCAGATTTGACACGTGGTCAGAAAAACAGGTTTGGTCTATTGTCCTGCTGCAGTGACCAAATGCAGGGCTGCCTGATGGGTACCCCTGAATGGCCTTGATTACATTATTTGCATATCTTATGATCCTCTTCACCATTTCTTGACCATCCTTTTCTCTGCCCATCCCTCCTTTTCTTCATTTTGGTCTCCTCCCAGAAGAACAACCAGCCTCTAATTACTTCTCCTTTGGTCCCAGTTTTGCTACATTCATATCTAGATCTGGTACTTCTGGTAAGATTACCTACTTACCATACCTTTATATGGTATTACTGATATGGTGACCTAAGGACTTTTGGCCTAGCAAGACTCCAAAAGGTGCTCCAGTTATTTGCAGCATTCCTCTGTTCCTCACATAATTTTCCCTTAACTACCTGTGAAGTCCAGCTACCCCTCCCAGCACTATTTGCAACTTTTGTCAGCTTCTCACATTGTTATCTGTTATGTCCAGCAATTTCTCACATCATGTCCAGTACTGTCTCATGTCCTGTTCAAGTTAGCGCAGTCTCTGGCCAGTGGCCTAGGCAGCTGTTTGCAGATGAAACACTTCCCAGCAGAGGCGGTGTAAATACAATCTTGTTTTCTTTTAGTTTATTGCACCGCTGTATGAGACAGGTGTTTGATTAATTACTGCATTTTCTTCTAAGACAGAGATATTTGTCTATATAATTTATCTAAATTTGCAATGAAATTTCTACTTCCAGGTCTATGTTAAAGTGTTTTTTTGTATGGTTGGTTGTTTTTAAAGCAGAATGTGTCCTATGGTTCTGTGACAGCATGTATTGTATACTTCAATGACAGTGCAAAAGGGACGGTGGCTAAAATGTGAACTTGCTGGTAGACACAGAGTGTTTGAATTGCATATGTATCTTCCAGGAGATTAGTCTTACTTTGCAGTATTTCAGCATAGAGTGTCCCTGAAAATAGCACTGGCATCACAAAATAATGATCAATCCCAACAGACAATACTAATAAAAACCCATGAAAGTTATTATCATAAGAAACAAAGTCAGAAATAGTGCAAAGACTGGTGAACTGTGCAATGGCAACAGCCCTTGGTCATGTTTAATGTGAAAGAATGTAACGTAAGTTCAGTATACCATAACAACAAATCATATTAAAAAACATGTGTAAAACCCAAATGATCTATCCTTGAAGATAACTGGCCACATATGGAATCCTTTGAAAAATGCTCTCAGAGAGCACAAAAAGCTGAATTCCATGCATTAAGTTCCAGTATTACCTTGCAAAAAAACAATGAAAATTTATAAATATCTATTTCAAGAATAAGGTGAATATTCAACAGTCAAGGATTTTCAAACCAATCAAGGATGGCTATGAAAATTAAAAACCAAAAACCCAATCTCTTTATAAGGGAGTTTACGGAGGAATGAGTATTGATCATAAGGCTGCAGATGCTTTGCCAAGCAGGTCAAAGAGGTGTCAGAGGCAACGCATTGCAACATGTGTTCAGAATGGAAGATACACAACTCAGAAAACACATACCATCAAAAGCTACTGCTCTGGAGAAGCAAGCTCCCAAATCTGAGGTCATGAAAAACCATCCCATTTTAATATTATGTGGCAATTTATGTGGCAACTTCAAATGTAAACCCCTACTAGTTTACCACTCAAGAAACCTGATGGTGCTGAAACATTTAACCCTACTTATGTTACCTGGTCACTAGTGTTCAGATAAAAAAGCATGAGTAACATCCAGTATTACAGAAGATTGGTTACTGAATTGCTCTAGTCACCCAGATAATCTCGCACTTACGACCTTGCTGATTCTCAGTAAACCAGCTCACCTCTGTGATTTGCCTCTGAACATTTAAGTTGTGCTTACCACCAAATGCTAACTCAGTTTTAGAACCACTCAAAAGTGCTAATTTCAGAATCTTTTATTTATGACAAACACATTATTTGAAAGAAATGACAAATCAAATGAATCAGTAGTGTGTGAAGTTTTGAAAAGTCACAACATGCCTTGAAAAAAATTCTTGCTTCATGAGACTTAATAAGTAGCAAGACAATGAATGATTCTTGGAAGGCACTATGGAAAGACTATACTCATGATTTTTAAAGATTTGAGAAATGAGAGGATGATGTAGTTCAAAGAGTAAATGTTGCACAAAATGTTGAGTTTGACGAGAGAGATATTCAAGAACTTACAGAACTGAATGAAGAAGAGTTACAGGAAAATTAATCAGAGCAACTTGCTAAAGAGCAGCAAATATAAAAATAGAAGACTGAAAAGCATCAATAATGGAAATATGGACTCAAGTATGTATGCGAGCAGTAGAAGTTTGGTGAAGGAAGCTGGAAAACATACTCATTTTCCATTCAAAGAGTTCCCAAATTTAATTTATGTGAATTTACAAACAGAACACGTCTGTCAGTTGGAAAGGGGAACTACTGTAGTAACATTTTAATGAGAAGGGTTAAATGATCATGAATGGAAATATTCAGAAGGTTTCAGGACTTGAAAAATGTACATTAAAAAAATATGGCTCAGAATGACCTCTACTGACAGAAAGATGAACTGCCACGTACAGTTCAATGGATGGAATTCAGCAGAGGCTGAGTTAAGGAAAGCTATAGTAAAAATGGAATATCACCTACCTTGGCCAAGGTGTGCTCCAGCTGTCAAGACTTAGTTTAGCATAGAAATATAGCTTGGACAGACACACGGTTTAGTCCAAACATTTTCAGATGAAAGGCTCATACTAGTTCAGAAAGGTTTTACACAACACATACAAAACTTTAATCACTAGGAAAAAATTTCTTTAGGGGAGAAACTTTTTGTCATGAACACTTAAAAAAAAAAAAACCACCTGAGGAAAAGCATACATAAAGAAAAAAAGAGAAAGGTAATGGTGAGTTGTTTAGAATAATTTATTGGATGCCTTAAAATGTATTAGAGAAAAACTACTGGATTAGTATCACACCAAATCAAAACAAAAATAAAACTTGCGTGAGAGAAGGCATGGAAGAAATCACAAAAATCTCTCTGTATACTCATGTAAAATGATAGGTATTATTAGCTAGTATCGTCAGGAGGCAGGAAATTAATAACGGTTATAAAGCAATAATGAAAATTTACAAATCAGTAGTCTTCCAAAAAAAAAAAGGCAAAAAAGAAGCTAAAGCTAAAAAAATCAGGAGCAGGGAGCTCGCTCAGCCTTTCCTCGTATGTGAAGTGCTCCAGTCCCTTTATCATCCTTGTGGTCCTTCACTGCACTCTCTCCAGCATGTCCATATCTTTCCCATACTGAGGGGCCCAGAACTGGACACAGCACCCCAGGTGTGGCCTCACCAGCGCTGAGTAGAGGGGAAGGATCACCTCCCTCAACCTGCCGGCAACACTCCTCCTAATGCAGCCAAGGATACCATTCACCTTCTTTGTAGCAAGGGCATGTTGCTGCCTCACATTAACTTGGTGTCCACCAGTAGCTCAAGGTCCTTTTCTGCAAAGCTGCTTTCCAGCTGGTTGCTCTCCAGCACATACTGGTGCATGAGGTTATTCCTTCCCAGGTGCAGGACTTTACAGTTCCCCTTGTTGAACTGCAAGGGGTTCCTGTTGGCCCATTTCTCCAGCCTGTTGAGGTCCCTCTGGATGGCAGCATGACAGTCTGGTGTACCAGCCACTCCTCTCAGTTTGCTGTTGTCTTCAAGCTTGCAGATCATCAATGAAGATGTTGAACAGGACTGGGCCCAGTACTGGCCCCTGGGGTACACCACTAGTTACTGGCCTCCAACTGGATTTCGTTCCACTCTGGGCCTGGCCATTCAGCCAGTTTTCAATCCACCTCACTCTATATGCCTCTAGCCTATACTTCATCAGCTTTGCCATGAGGATCTTGTGGGAGACTGTGTCAAAGGCCTTACTGAAGTCCAGGTAGACAATATAATACAAATGTCCTATGACAGTTAACTAAGGCATCATACTTATTAAAGCAACTGGCTAAAGAAAAGCAAAAATGTAGGGCAAGTGTGCTTAGGCCGTATTAATAGAAGTAACAGAAGTCTGAGCATAATTCAGTTAATTATGACACCAAAAATTGATCTCTGATTCACTGATTGTAAATTGCTCTAGACTATAGTAGGAGACATGCATCTCACATGGTGATACCTGAATTTGTGTGTCTTAAGCTGAAACCACTTATACATCATATAGCTTCAAGAAAAAAAGATACATAAATTCAAAAAGGAAGGCAGAAGGGTAGTACATTACCCAATGTCAGTGGACATTGTAACAGCAACAATTACTACCAGTTACTGACTCGGGCACAGCAACAGTCCCAGTGCTTCTGTCAGAAGCAATTTCTTAAGCTTTATTAACAAAGTGGTCTCTCACTATCACCACAATCAGTGGTAATCTAAATAAATTAGATATACAAGCTCCTTTGATATTGTAGCCAAGTCTTTCCCATTGAGGTTTCTTAGAGCAATGCTGTAATACAGCAACAGATCTACACTTTATTTTTTAAAAATCTTGGTAACAAATCCCCTCCTTAGCATACATATTAGAACAACAGTTCTGGATCTTAGAGACTCTGAGCTGCTTTGTCCCCTTAGGTTTTGCTTTATGAGCAATTCTTGCACTCCATGATATCCAGCTGAGAACGATTTATTTCTTGGTATAGCAAAAGTGATTTTCAGAGCCCCTGCATGAGGCCAGTAGAAACAAGTGTGGTCTGGCACAACTTTGCATTCTTTTTTTCATATTAACCATTTTTCCACTCTCTGAGAGGACAGGCAGAAGCAAGCAAACATGCCTCTGGCCATTTCCCAGAGAAGAAACAACATTTACAAGAGTCAAAGTTATTTAATTTCACTTGTTTTGGAAGAAAAAAACCAACAACCAACCACAAACGAGTTTTAGATGGTCTTTAGTGGATACTGATGTTCCCAGGGCACAAGCAAGGTAACCAATAGACTTTCCCACGTAGAAGCTTGCCTGTATTGGCTTCCTCATCTAAGCAACTATCAAGTATTATGAATTCATCCACATCATAACCATGGGAAAGTAACATCTCATTAATTTTGCAAAAACTGAAGTAAATGACAGGGTAATCGTTATCTGGCCAAAGCAGTCTGAGAACTACAGAACCTTCTTTTGGGAGAAATGGGACAGGAGTGGATGATAATATTCCCCTTTCTCTGCTCCTTCCAATACCTCTCAGAGGGAGACTGTGTAACAGAGTGTTCACAGAGACAGGGGTTAGGAAATTGCAGCAGGCTCTCATAAAGAAATAAGGAAAGAAAGACAAAAAACAGAGGTAAAAGTAATGCTTTAAGGATCATTAATTTCATTCTTTCAGTCACATTTCTTCTAACATTTTGTTTAATTAACAAATGATTAAATAAATTGTCACGTTTTCTAGCAAACCTTTATCTGGGTTAGCTCCACCCTGATGTAGCAAATTTTTCTTTTTAACTTCCCAATGATGCTAAAACAGAAACCACAGCAATAAACAAAGAGAAACAGGATAGAAAGAGGTGGGGACGGGGAGAAGAGGAGATTTGCAACTCAACTTCATGGAAAAAACAGTTTCCTTTCTCTGCTACATCTACCACAGTCAAGTAGGCATTAAATTTTGGATATACACAACAAGAATCTCAAGGACAAAGGTCTGAGTTCATCCATCCTAATGTAGGGTGGGAAGCTAAAAGTATAGTAAGTGTTTCAAAGCTCCTTAAATGTTTAAAGTTACCCTTTCTATTAATTTGTCTAATAAATGGTAGGACCTCTACCTACAAACCTATATAATTTCTCATATGTAAATTCTAGTTATTATAAATCAAATCACTCAATATAAATTAAATGAAAGAATAAATTTTTAAAAAAATCTATAAATAAGCCTCTAAGGAAATTAGGCACTTTGTCTCTGAGTTCTTCAGTCCAGCTGACTTGAATAGCAAAGAAGCTCTTCTTCAAAACAGAAATGCTAAAACTACCACAAATCTGTACCCCAATCAAACACGAAAACTGTACAAACTTAATTTCTAAATGTAACTTGTCGTGGTTTAACCTCAGCCGGCAACTAAGCACCACGCAGCCGCTCGCTCACTCCCCCCCCGGTGGGATGGGGGAGAGAATCGGAAGGGTAAAAGTGAGAAAACTCATGGGTTGAGATAAAGGCAGTTTAATAGGTAAAGCAAAAGCCACACACGCAAGCAAAGCAAAACAAGGAATTCATTCACTACTTCCCGTCGGCAGGCAGGTGTTCAGCCATCTCCAGGAAAGCAGGGCTCCATCACGCGTAACGGTTACTTGGGAAGACAAACGCCATCATTCCAAACGTCCCCCCCTTCCTTCTTCTTCCCCCAGCTTTATATGCTGAGCATGACGTCACATGGTATGGAATATCCCTTTGGCCAGTTTCGGTCAGCTGTCCTGGCTGTGCCCCCTCCCAGCTTCTTGTGCACCTCCAGCCTTCTCAGTCGGTAGAGCATGGGAAGCTGAAAAGTCCTTGACTAGTGTAAGCACTACCTAGCAACAACTAAAACATTGGTGTGTTATCAACATTGTTCTCACCCTAAATCCAAAACACAGCACTGTACCAGCTACTAGGAAGGAAATTAACTCTATCCCTGCTGAAACCAGGACAAACTGTATGAATATTTCTCAGGAAAGCTATTGGGAAATAGCAGAATTTACAAGAAATTAAAAAGAAACTGCTCAAAGCAAGCTATGCATATAGAAGGTCAAAAAGAGCAAACACAAAGTGAAAACTTCCCTCAAAATCAAACTTACTATACATTGCAAACTGTAACTCAAGAAATAAACTCTTTGCCTCAGCTTTTCAAAAGAGGATAAAAAAAGAAAGACAGCTAATGGGAATGAGTAATAGGAAATGGAATTACCTTGCTGGAGGTATAGAAAAATTCAAGAATCCTATTATCCCCAAGAAGATTCTGCATAATTTCTACCCCAGAATTTGGAAGGGATGGCACACTAAATCGCAAATCCAAATATAAAAAAATATTTTAAGAAAACTTTCCAGTGTAGTGTTACAACATAAGTTACTTAAAGCTGCTTGCTCACCCCTAGTCTTCTTCTGAAATATCACGTTTTTTCCCCTTACAGTTCTGGAATTTTATCATAGTACCTCTTGAGTGGCACAATAATCACTTGACCCTGGCCCCTGTTTAAGTTGTATGACCCCATTCCCCCACTCTGAAGAACTCCCCTCTTCCCTAGAACAGTTCCCTGCTTTTCCTTCAAGCAACCCAATAAATTCCTTCCTCCCCTTCACCATGTGGTTATCACCCTTTGGTATCTTGCTGCACTGTGCTACTCAATACCAGTCCTATCAGTTCCAACAAAGAAAGAGACACTAGGCTGACAGCCAAGCAGCCTGGCTTATATTGCCAGTTTTAACCATATTCCTTTATGATTATCTCATCATCTCTTTGGTGGACTTGGCAGTGCTAGGTTAACAGTCGGACTTGATGATCTTAAAGGTCTTTTCCAACCTAAACAATTCTATGATTCTATGATTCTATATCCAACAATTTTATCTGAAGCACTCACTGCAATATTTAATTACTGCAGAATGCTGATCTCATTTTACTCCTTTATTTCATCTTGCAGACAAAGTTCAGTTAAAGTGAAGAAAAAGAAAGTACAGAAATTTCCTCCTCTAACTATAAGACACCCAATGCTTCATTTGCCATTTAAACAATCAGTTTTTCTTTTGACTGTTACTGCTTTCAGGAAGGATGCTAAACAAGGCCATCTGACCTGGTTTATATAAAGAAAACAACTGTAGTGCAGAAAACTGGCTGATGGAGCAGTACCAAAGTAGGAACAGAGTTGCTAAAATTCCATACTAGCTCCTATATCTAATCTTCCTTCATTTAAATTTATAATATCCCTTTTTATTCTCCATCAAGTGCTGAATTTTCTGTGCTAAAAAAAAAATTAGAGCTTCTATTCAAAATACAATGCATCTTTTAGAAGCTTTCCTGAGTAACAATTTAGCAGCCTGCTGACACAACCAGAAATGTCAGAGTTTTCAGAGAAATGACTGTCTCCAAACTGAAAAAGTACAAAAGCCTATAATTCTAATAGTATTTGAGGATTTCTATTCTATGCCTGATGCGTTCTGCCCCTCACATTATAGTCCAAGTCATACTTGTGTTCCCACAGAATCCAGTCAGTCTATGAAACTGTGAAAATGTAGTCTTGCACTCTGTATTTCACTTCACCTTGTTAACTGTACTTAGAACCAAATGACCTGCAAGCTTTTGCATTCTCCAGGTACTACACCCCCAGATGCCTCAAGCAGAGAACAAGACCCATGTGTTGTCAACAGAGGAGAATTAATTAGGTGAAATATATTCACAGAATCCTAGGGGTAAAGCTATACTCTAGCCTAGAGAGGAAAGTAAAAAGCTGCCAAGGTCCCCACTCTAAGAAAAACTCCTTTCAAGTCCCAAACCTAGTGATCAGTTTAAGAGTGAGCGTTTTAGCAATATGTACTATCCAAGCCTCTGAGAACATTGCTTCCTTATACCACTTCAGAGGTGTATGTTCATATATGACCAGTCTTTGAGGTCTGGAAATGCAAAAGCAAAACAACCCAAGGCAACATCTATCTCATCATGCATCAGGGGAAAAATGGTCTGAAAGACTTTCAACAGTTTAAGTAACTTACACAAATCAGGTAAGAATTCATAGCTTTAATTTACCTGGTACACCACCTGAGCAGAGACAAGGCCTAAACAAAAAAAAACGCCCCTTCCCACTGTAAGTGGAACCCTGAGCATAGAGCCAGAAATAAAGATCAGGGGACAAGAGGTCACAGTACAGACTGCCGAGTCAGATGAAAACGGATAGCATACATATTTAACCATATTCATACATAATCTACATTTTTAAGAATCATAGAATAGTTTGGGTGGGAAGGGACCTCTAAAGGTCATCTAGTCCAACCCCCCTGCCGTGGGCAGGGACATCTTCAACTAGATCAGGTTGCTCAGAGCCCCGTCCAACCTGACCTGGAATGTTTCCAGGGATGGGGCATCCACCACCTCTCTGGGCAACCTGGTCCAGTGTTTCACCACCCTCAGCGTAAAAACTGTCTTCCTTATATCTAGTCTAAATCCAGCCCCCTTTAGTTTAAAGCCATTCCCTCTTGTCCTGTCACAACAGGCCCTGCTAAAAAGTCTGTCCCCATCTTTTTTATAAGCCCCCTTTAAGTACTGATAGGCTGCAATAAGGTCTCCCCGAAGCCTTCTCTTCTCTAGGCTCGAACAACCCCAACTCTCTCAGCCTTTCTTCATAGGAGGGGTGTTCCATCCCCCTGATCATTTTTGTGACCCTCCTCTGGACCCGCTCCAACAGGTCCGTGTCTTCCTTATGCTGAGGGCTCCAGAGCTGGACACAGTACTCCAGGTGGGGTCTCACCAGAGGAGAGTAGAGGGGCAGAATCACCTCCCTCGACCTGCTGGCCACGCTTCTTTGGATGCAGCCCAGGATACGCTTGGCCTTCTGGGCTGCGAGTGCACATTGCTGGCTCATGTCCAGCTTTTCATCCACCAGTACCCCCAAGTCCTCCTCGGCAGGGCTGCTCTCAATCCCTTCATCCCCCAGCCTGTATTGATACCGGGGGTTGCCCCGACACAGGTGCAGGACCTTGCACTTGGCCTTGGTAAACCTCATGAGGTTCACACGGGCCCACTTCTGGAGCTTGTCCAGGTCCCTCTGGATGGCATCCCGTCCCTCTGGCGTGTCAACCACACCGCTCAGCTTGGTGTCATCTGCAAACTTGCTGAGGGTGCACTCGATCCCACTGTCTATGGCATTGATGAAGATATTAAACAGTACCGGTCCCAATACAGACCCCTGCGGGACGCCACTCGTCACCAACCTCCATCTGGACATTGAGCCGTTGACCGCTACCCTCTGGATGCGACCATCTAACCAATTCCTCACCCACCGGACAGTCCACCCATCAAGTCCATACCTCTCCAGTTTAGAGAGAAGGATGTTGTGGGGGGCCGCGTCAAAGGCCTTACAGAGGTCCAGATAGACGACATCTGTAGCCCTTCCCGTGTCCACTGATGTAGTCACTCCATCATAGGCGGCCACTAGGTTAGTCAGGCAGGACTTGCCCTTGCTGAAGCCATGCTGGCTGTCTCGAATCACCTCCCTGTCCTCCACGTGCCTTAGCATAGCTTCCAGGAGGATCTGTTCCATGATCTTCCCAGGCACTCAGGTGAGACTGACTGGCCTGTAGTTCCCCGGGTCTTCCTTTTTTCCCTTTTTAAAAATGGGGGTTATGTTGCCCCTTTTCCAGTCAGTGGGAACTTCACCGGACTGCCACAACTTCTCAAATATGATGGATAGTGGCTTAGCAACCTCATCCGCCAGTTCCTTCAGGACCCGCGGATGGATCTCATCAGGTCCCACGGACTTGTGCACCTTCAGGTGCCTTAGATGGTCTCGAACCTGTTGTTCTCCTACAGTGGGCGGCTCTTCATTCTCCCAGTCCCCGCCTTTGCCTTCTGCGGCTTGGGTGGTGAGGCTCGAGCACTTGCCGGTGAAGACCAAGGCAAAAAAGTCATTGAGTACCTCTGCCTTCTCCGTGTCCCGGGTAACCAGGTCTCGTTTCATTCCGGAGACGGCCCACATTTTCCCTCGTCTTCCTTTTATCCCCAACGAACCTATAGAATCTTTTCCTGTTGCCCTTGATGTCCCTGGACAGATTTAATTCTATTAAAAACAAAGCCAAAGCTTTCCTAACCTCATCCCTGGCTGCTCGGACAATTTCTCTGTATTCCTCCCAGGCTACCTATCCGTGCTTCCACCCTCTGTAGGCTTCCTTTCTGTGTTTGAGTTTGTCCAGGAGCTCCTTGTTCATCCATGCAGGCCTCCTGGTGTTTTTGCCTGACTTCCTCTTTGTTGGGATGCATCGCTCCTGAGCTTGGAGGAGGTGATCCTTGAATATTACCCAGCTTTCTTGGGCCCCTCTTCCCTCCAGGGCTTTGTCCCATGGCACTCTACCAAGCAGATCCCTCAAGAGGCCAAAGTCTGCTCTCCTGAAGTCCCGGGTAGTGAGCTTGCTGTGCGCCCTCCTCGGTGCCCTCAGGATCTTGAACTCCACCATTTCATGGTCACTGCAGCCCAGGCTGCCCTTGAGCTTCACATTCCCCACCAGCCCCTCCTTGTTGGTGAGAACAAGGTCCAGCATAGCACCTCTCCTCGTTGACCTCTCTACCACTTGGAGAACACATCATCAATGCATTCCAGGAACCTCCCGGATTGCTTATGTCCTGCCATGTTGTCCCTCCAACAGATGTTGGGGTGGTTGAAGTCCCCCATGAGGACCAGGGCTTGTGAGCGTGAGGCTGCTCCTATCTGTCTATAGAGGGCCTCATCCGCTCGGTCTTCCTGGTTGGGTGGCCTGTAGCAGACCCCCACCGTAATGTCACCTGTCCCTGCCTTCCCTTTAATTCTGACCCATAAGCTCTTGGTTGGCTCCTCATCCATCCCCAGGCAGAGCTCCATGCACTCCAGCTGGTCACTGGCATAGAGGGTGACACCCCCTCCTCGTCTCCCCTGCCTGTCCTTCCTAAAGAGCCTGTATCCCTCCATCCCAACACTCCAATCATAGGAGCCATCCCACCACGTCTCCATGATGCCAATAAGGTCGTAGCCCTCCAGGCGTGTGCACGTCTCTAGCTCCTCTTGTTTATTCCCCATGCTACCTGCGTTTGCATAGAGGCATTGAAGTTGGGCCCCCAATGAAGCTGTCTTACTGGCTGGAGTTCCTTTGTGCTGCTCTTCAGGTGCTCTCCTGCTGACCTGTGATCCTTCTCCAGGCTCTGGGCATCTATTGCTGGCCCTGGCATCAAACTGGTAGGAGTGGGATGGATTGAGGTTCCCCTCCCCTGGCATGTCTAGTTTAAAGCCCTCTTCACCAGCTTGGCAAGCCTATGACTGAAGATGCTCTTCCCCTTCTCTGACAGATGGACCCCGTCAGCCCCTGGTAGACCAGGTTTCTCAAAGCGAGTCCCATGGTCTAAGTAGCCGAACCCCTGTCTGTGGCACCAGTCCTGTAACCATTTGTTGACTTGCCAGATTCGACTGGCACTTTCAAACCCCTTCCCTTTGACCGGCAGGATTGATGAAAAAACTGCCTGCGCTCCCGAGTCCCTTACCGCTGCTCCCAGGGCTGTGTAATCCTTCTTGATAGTCCTCAGACTGCTCCTGGCTGTGTCACTGGTGCCCATGTGAAACAGCAGCAGTGGATAATAGTCAGTCGACTGTACGAGGCTTGATAGCCTCTTGGTGACATCCCTGATGTGAGCCCCCCAGTAAGCAGCACAGCCCCCGGTAAGCAGCACAAGAAGTTGCAACATATTTGCATTCTTAGCATTGTCTCATCATATTAACTGAACATCATTTTATTTTCGCTAAGACATCTTCAGCTCAGAAGATGGGGTCACCTGCTCTCTTATTCTGGCAGTACAGTGTTCCTACATTGCCCTCCCAAAGGAATGCAGCCTAATACTACATGAAAACAGAGCCTGTAGTTTTACACCAGCCACACAGCTAATCTCTAGTAGTTTGGGTTTTGCTTCCTTTTATTTATAGGATTTTAAGAATGAATTTCATTTTAGAAATGAAATAAAGTCGTTTGGAGTTCTTTTACTTCAACCTTCTTGGGGATGGAAGAATAGTTAAAGTAAGGGCCTATAAGTTAGGAAGCTTGTGTTCAAGTTTCTGCTCCATTGCAGATTTACTGGGCAAAATTTCAGATGAATCACTTCTCATTAGCAAGTTTTCTGAGACACGGGAAAATTCCCTTTTTTTAGAGAGATGTTCTGGGAGAATTCTATTCTATTACGAAGTACTCAGCTATGCTGCTAATACTGCCCTACTAAATTCACTGACAATCCTTTTGACTATGGAATCATTGACAACTCCTGTTTGCCTTTACAGGAAAGCTGAAAAGTCTTTTTTGTATGTCTTACTAATGCTCAAATTAATGTTTTCAATTGCTCTGCAATTACCTCACTGAATAGTAAAAAAGAATTCAGCACTTCCACGATGCTTAGTACATCTTAGTTCTCTTTTCCCTATTAAGCACAAATTACTAATACTTTTTAGCTTCTACTGTTATTTGTCAGCACCAATACCCTTGTGACATTTGCTCCAATTAATTTTAAAACTGTTTTTCCAAACATTTTTCATTACTCCTGATGATAACCAGCATTGGCATTCGCAACACAAATCTCCAAGACAGCTACAAAATTGCACCACTTGCACATGCATATTCTTTCTCTTTAGGAAAAAAAAGGAAACAACTGATGTGTATTGCCAAAAGTTAAAATGACTGGCTACTGACCTTATCCGCTGTAGCACCACTCCTGAAGAAAGGAAATCCTATTCTCCATCTTACTCCCAAAGCAGGCCTAGACATAGAAGCAAGTCATTGAAAAACATTCTCTACCAACACATCTTACAGCTATCCCACCTCAGCACTATCTATTTTAGTGATTTTTTCAGCTGGGTTGGGGTTTTTTTTCCAGATTTTTTTTTTTCATTATTAAAGCTAGTTTTCAGCTTTATGAGTAGCAGCTTTTCTGATGCTTTCCTGACATTCATTTTCCTGAAAGTAAGTACAGGTCAACAGCTTTATTATTGGTTGTAAAATGACAACATGCTCTTTTCTTTGTAAGCCACATGTAGCACCTGCCTTAAAGACCTCACGGTCCAATGGCATAGCTCTGCAAATGTGTGCAGTCACAGTGAGGACAGCAACTGTATTCATGTACACTGCTTAATAAGGCCTTAAATGAGCAATTCAAGCAAGACTACATTATCCAGAGCTAAGACTGAGAACAAAAATTAGAGACCAATTTAAAGGAACATCACAAAAAGGAAAGAAGCAGAGGTAAAATGTCACAACTTTAATTCAGAACTTAAAATCAGGTACTAATCTGTATAGGGACACACACTGAGGAATTTAACTTAAGAGTGCAGGAGCAGGCAATTCCAAAGTGTCAGAAGTCAAGCAAGTGGGGCAGAAGGCTGGCTTGGCTGAGCAGGGATCTTCTTCTAGAACTTAGGCAGAAAAGGAAAGTGTATGGACGTTGGAAGCAAGGACAGGCGACATGGGAGGACTACAGAGAAGCTGTTCACCACTGCAGGGAGAAAATTCGTGCGGCCAAAGCTCGACTAGACTTCAAGCTGGCAAGTACTGTGAAGGACAACAAAAAGGGGTTTTTTTAAATATGTTAACAGCAAAAGGAGGATCAGAGATAACATTGGTCTGTTACTTGATAAGGCCGGTCACCTCCCAAATAGGGACGCAGACAAAGCGGAGATGTTCAATGCCTTCTTCACCTCTGTCTTCAACATCGATGATGGGCCCTGGGACGCCCCGAGCCCCATGTTGGAAGACCGTGACTGGGGGAATGATAAACTCCCAGCCGCCCCTGAACTTGTTTGAGACTTTGTGCTCCAGCTGGATGTGCATAAGTCTATGGGGCCCAATGGGATTCATCCCAGGGTACTGAAAGAGCTGGCTGATGTTATTGCGGGACCTCTCTCCATTATTTTTCAACAGTCTTGGGAGTCTGGAGAGAAAATTGTCCCAGTTTTCAAGAAGGGTAAGAAGGAAGACCCTGGTAATTACAGATCTGTCAGTCTCAATTCAGTGCCTGCTAAAATTATGGAGAAGGCTATTCTGGGAGTTACTGAAAAACACTTGAGAGACAATGCAGCCAATTTCCTTTCATGACAAGGTCACCCATCTAGTTGACCAAGAGAAGCTAGCAGATGTGGGTTTTTCTGGATTTTAGCAAAGCTTTTGATACTGTCTCTCACAGTATCCTTCTGTGCAACATGTCCACCGTACAGCTAGACAAGTCCATAATACATCGGGTGAACAATTAGCTGATGGGTTAGGCTCAAAGAGTTGCAGTAAATGGGATTACATCAGGCTGGCGGCCAGTCACCAGTGAGGTTCCCCAGGGCTCAATTTTAGGGCCAGTGCTCTTTAATGTCTTTATGATCTGGACACGGGAATCAAATGTACATTAAGTTTGCTGATGATACTACACTAGGAGGAGCTGTGGACTCCCTCAAGGGTAGAGAGGCCTTACAGAGAGATCTGGAAAGACTAGAGAGCTGGGCAATCGCCAACCATATGCAATTTAACAAGAGCAAGTGCCGCATTCTGAACCTGGGATGGGGTAATCCTGGTTATACATGGAAATTGGGGGACAAGAGGCTGGAGAGCAGCCCAGTGGAAAGAGATCTGGGTGTTTGGGTTGATGGCAAGTTGAATATGAGTCAACAGTGTTCCCTGGCAGCCAGAAAGGCCAACTGTGCCCTGGGGTGCATCAAGCATAGCATAGCTAGCCCGTCGAGGAAGGTGACCGTCCCACTCTATACTGCACTGGTGTGGCCACACCTCGAGTACTGTGTGCAGTTTCGGGTGCCTCAATAGAAGGACTATTAGAGTGTGTCCAGAGGAGGGTGACCAAGATGGTGAAAGGCCTCAAGGGCAAGACTTACGAGGAGCAGCTGAGGTCACTTGGTTTGTTCAGCTTGGAGAAAAGGCGGTTGAGGGGTGATCTCATCGCAGTCCACAACTTCCTCAAGGGGGGCAGCGGAGGGGGAGATGCTTATCGCCTCTCTCTGGTGACCAGTGATAGGACACGAGGAAATGGAATGAAGCTGTGTCAGGGGAAGTTCAGATTGGGTATTAGGGAAAGGTTCTTCACTCAGAGGGTGACCTGTCAAGGGAACTGGGTCCCCAGGGAAGTGGTCACAGCACCAAGCCTGTCAGAGTTCAAGGAGCATCTGGACAACGCTCTTTAGTCATAGAATCATAGAATCATTAAGGTTGGAAAAGACCTCTAAGATCATCGAGTCCAACCATCAACCCAACACCACCACCCACTAAACCATGTCCCTAAGGCCTCATCTACATGTCTTTTAAATACTTCCAGGGATGGGGACTCAACCGCTTCCCTGGGCAGCCTCTTCCAATGTTTAACCACTCTTTCAGTAAAGAAATTTTTCCTCACGTCCAATCTAAACCTCCCCTGGCGCAACTTGAGGCCATTTCCTCTCATCCTATCACTTGTTACTTGGGAGAAGAGACCGACCCCCACCTCGCTACAACCTCCTTTCAGGTGGTTGTAGAGAGCAATGAGGTCTCCCCTCAGCCTCCTCTTCTCCAGGCTAAACAACCCCAGTTCCCTCAGCCGCTCCTCATCACACTTGTTCTCCAGACCCCTCACCAGCCTCGTTGCCCTTCTCTGGACACGCTCCAGCACCTCAACATCCTTCTTGTAGTGAGGGGCCCAAAACTGAACACAGTAGTCGAGGTGCGGCCTCACCAGGGCCAAGTAGAGGGGCACGATCACTTCCCTGCTCCTGCTGGCCACACTATTTCTGATACAGGCCAGGATGCCATTGGCCTTCTTGGCCACCTGGGCACACTGCCGGCTCATGTTCAGCCGGCTGTCGACCAACACCCCCAGGTCCTTTTCCGACAGGGAGCTTTCCAGCCACTCTTCCCCAAGCCTGTAGCATTGCATGGGGTTGTTGTGGTTGAGTCATATGGTTTAGTTTTAGGTAGTCCTGCAAGGAGCAGGGAGTTGGACTTGATCCTTAATGGGTCCCTTCCAACTTGAGATATTCCATGATTCTGTGAACTGACTGCCCTCCTGATACAGCGAGTACCATACTGCTGATTCAGCTTTTTCAAAAGATCCCAAAGTCCTTGACTGCAGAAGGGCACGAAGCTATTCATATGCTGAAGTCATAAAGTCTTCAACTGGAGGCTTAAGCTGCCTGCACGCAGCATCCCACTTCTCACCGCTAACGCCGAACTGGGGAGGGCGGGAGGGGCACAGGGCGGCATCGTGTTGCCGGCAGGTCTGGCAGCGGAGACCAGCCAGCCGCGGGCCGCCGCGACGGAGTCACCCGCCCGGCCGGGCACTGCCGTTCCGTCGCGGGTCATCGGCTCCACATCACAAACCCGCTCCCGGCTGCCACAGACAGGCTGGGACACGCGGGCCGGCCGGCCGGCGGACTCGGGAGCGGGCAGGAGACGTCGGAGCTGGACCACGAACGGCCCCAACGGCGAGGGACGGGGCCGAGCCGCGGCAGCACGCTCCGACCGCCCCCCCCCCCCCCCGGCGCCCGGTACCTCTGCCCTGCTACGCAACCAAAACCCAGAAGCGCCCGCCGCGCGGGTAACGGCTGCGGCGCGGCGCCGTCAGGTGACGCGACGGTGACGCAGCAGGGCCGCCCCCGCCCCGCCCTGCCCGCCGCGTCCCCGCCCCCGGCGCTGAGCTGGGCCCCGCGCCTCGGCCGGGGGCCCCGGGAGCGGGCGGGTCTCGGCTGCGCTACTCCTCCCCGCCTGCGGGGCCGGGAGTCCTTGCTGTGTAAGGCAGTGTTTGCTTTCAGCGAATTTAAACTTGCTCGTAGCAGATCTGAACGGAGCAAAACTGAGGGAGGAGGAAGGGCTGCGAGCGTGGCACGTTCGTGCTCAGCCGTCCGAGTCCCGATAGCGTCAGCGTGTCAGAACAAAAGTGTTTCAATAAACCTAAATGCAAGTTACGTCTCTATGAAGGACAAAGGCACATCTGCAATAAAGGTACAGTATTCCTTAAAGCTTACTGAAAAATCTGGGGGGAGTGTTCATAGAAGAAAAGGGAGCTTGAGTTAGTAAGATCACGGGATGTAGAACTGAGTGTTTATATGCACCAAGACTCCTAGTAACAGGTCTGCAACAGACCTGATGAGCTACACAGTTGGAAGCTGAAGTGAGATAATTTCAGACAATAAAAAGGTGCAGTTCTTCAACTACAGAAACTATTTACCTCCGGTTCTGCTGAATTCTCAATTTTTTAATTACTTTAAACCAACATTCTTCTAAAACATGTCCACTGCTAAGTGATGCTGTTTCTCTCATCTCTTCAGGGAGGACAGAAAAGACTCTTAGTACATCTTCTGACTTTAAAATCTGTTCGTCTTCTCTACATGCTACAATATTGGTTTGTATAAATAAAGTCTAGATTAGAAATTAAAATGCGACTTTTGTAACTGAAGATAGAGACTCTGCCAAATGGAGTGATGAGCTCTGGGCACCCGAGATCTGTTCCTCCTGCCTTTTTCGTGTGGGGAGACTTTAACTGGCCAGGCCAAGCAGATGGGTGTTTTCTCTTAATCAGATCATACTGGATGTTCAGCCACACTGAACTTGAACGCCACCCTGTCTGCACTGAGGATTTACCAGTCTAGTCGCAGGTTAAGGCCAAGTTACCTGATCACAGGCACCTTCATTCCTTAGGTCACCTCCTGCATTTTTCCCCAGAAGGAAAGGATGGCAGTAGTAGCTGAACACTCTGGTAAGAAAAAAAAAAGCACAACAAAAAAAAAACCCATGCTGGTACATGAAAAGTGCTGCTATACAAAAGATACTGACAATAGTGATTCTTCCTCTTTTATTCCCCATCTAGCCCATTAATTTAAGGCAGTTTTCATTAAAAAAAACAAACCACTTATAAGCATAATAGTGAAACTATACAAGACTACATTCATGTTCCCACTCCCATAATTTCGTTCAGATGTTGGTCCTGCTCATGATAATAATGTTTGATTTCTCCACAGTCACAGTTGGGGGAAAAAAGTTCTTTACAATAAAAAATTACTGTGAAGAACTGGGAGGGGAATGAAACAGGCAAGCATCTGAAGACACTTCTTCAATATCTGTCAGCAAAGCAAAGTTGAGAAATCAAAGACTGGAGACCTATGAATTCTTCAGTGATACACAAAGCATGCGTTCACTGCATAAAAAATAAGTTCAATGCTGAGTGCCAGTTAGTACCTGTGACTTCTTGATACTGAGTTGGAATAAAAACAGGAAGATCTTGCTAAACAACTTCAGACTAGATAGATAGAAGGGAGAAAGTGAAGCTGCACTTAACCCAGATAACCTAATATATACAAATAAAGTCCCTGGAACAGATCAAAACCAGAAGTGGCAGACATGATTAGTCACAGATGTTAAGTCAAAAGGAGCATTCACCATCTTCTCTTCCATTGTAACAGAGTCCAGGGAATCTGCAATGCTAAAGTAAGCGACTCAAAGAACAAGATGAGTTACTATTCTCCAGGTCCCAGGTCGCCTTGGCTTGTCTCTGTTTATGGTGGTTTTGAGGCAGATAATGTATCTGTTCTTTGTATACTGCCAGTGATCATAGAGGGCCAACTGCTTTTTAATGGTTGGAGAGCCAGGGGCCAAGCATGATAATATGGTCTCATCAGCCAGGGTAGGGGTGTCACCAGCCAGGGCTCAGTCCCACAACGCCCAGGCAATGGGAGCAGGGCAGGCCCAGTGACAATGGCAGACAGGGTCAGCTGAGAGTCCAGACCACCAGACAAGCTTGTGGTGACAAGGCAGGTCTGAGGTCAAACCGGGAATTCAATCCACTGGTCAGGGTCAGGTCCAGTGACAGTGACCAGGGTCAGACACAGCTGATACCTGGGCAGGTTGATAATGACAAGGCAGGTGTGAGATCAAACTGGGTAGTCAGCCATGGGTTGGGGCCCAGATCTGTGGGGGCCATACCCAGGCATGGGCATGACTGTTGCTGGGCTGGACACCAGTATTCCTATGATGTAGCTCAAGCAGGACAGAAGGCCCAGGTTTGAGCCGAAATGGAGATCCTGGGCCCGTGGGCGGAAGGTATGGGTAAAGGCCATAGGAGAGGCTGATGAGGGCCATTAAGGCCTACCCGTACACTCAGGAGCCTGATATTTACACTGGATGTTCATGCTTAGTCCCCTCTCTTCCCATGTTTCTCCTCTGGATTTTTTATGAAAATGTCCTTCCCATCTGAGAATTATTCCATTGTCACTGCTCTCCATTTATAAAATGATGAGATTTGTAAGGTTCAGATTCTAACTTGGATATGGATATGCTTAAATAGTTTTAGGGAACGGAAGAAGATATGAAGGAAGGCAACCAAGCATGATGCAACATGTACAGCAGGATCGCACACCATCTAGAAATACAAACTAGTGAATGCACTTTGTTCGGGGCAAAACACAAGTCCCTTCTGCAGGTCACCTTCAGTCAGTGTTTCAGAAAACAAAGACCAGTCTTCTCAGCTAGTCCAAAATAAGAAAACAGTAGGGCCTATTCCATCCTACCTTCTAAAACACTGACAATCTCCAAACTTTCCTTCTTTCCAGTTTCTCTTCTAGGAAAACTGTTAATTCCCCACAGATAGAAACATCCTACTAGCCAGCATATTGCTGTAGAAGGCCAGTGGCAACTGTCTTTTCTAAAGAACGAACACTAACCTCTTGGCTGATCTGAGCAATGGCACAGATAATACCTTCAAACAAGAACAAAGACAATTCAATTACAAAGAAAAAAAGAAGTGAAATGACTGGATAAGTTAATGACAACAGTGCTGTGAATAAAACTAATGCCTTTCTGGTTTCTACTTCCCTTCTAACTTGCTAACAACAGTTTTCGGTCAGGACAGGCAGTGGACAAAATAAAAAGAGAACTGCTAGGTCCCTGAAGCCTGAGAGGCATACTAAGGGAGTGAGGACACGATAAAAGACAAGCTCCTATCAGGCCAGATTTTCATAATGCAATCCAGCCTCAATAAATCACTGACGAGCATGGTTCTGAACAACTGGCTTCCTGGCCACAGATTTCACCTTGATCAGTTAGAGGCAGTAGTCCTTCCAAGCACAGGCTGTCATTTTTCTTCCAGTCCATTGTGATTTCCAAAGGAGAAGGATGAATACTAATACCCTGGAGGCAGGTGTCGATGTCTTTCTCATGTATTTTGGCCAGGTTCATCTATGTGTTATGCCAACAAAAATCTAGAATTGGGCCGAGGACAAGACAGCCTTGGACACGCATTCCCATGTTATACTGTGTTTCTCTCCTTTCCTGCCAGTTGTGCCAATGCACTAGTTTGCAGAGCCATTACGTGAACTGGATCAGAAAACAATTCAAATTTTAAAAAGTTTAAAACCAAAATTTTATTTAACAAGTTTTAAGGTGAAGTGGCAGATGTATAAGCACAGGTGTTAGAAACAAAAAAATTCCAATGAAATACAAGATGCAATCCGGTACACAACAATACAGCGCATCCTTATTATTGTGGACCACACAAGCAAAACCAGTAACATTTTTCATGGAATAATCATACTTTAAGCAGCTTCCTCAAATTCTGGATGAATTCTTTCTGTCTCTCAACCAATTATTCTCGTCTGGGTTTCCTGCATTGATTTACAGCTTATACATAATGTTGGTATCTCAGCTATTCAAATTCTTATTTGTTTTCAGTATTCTCCCCATCTCTGGTAAGCCTATGTATGTGCTGCAGCGATAACCAGAAATGGAAGTCTTGTGGCTTCATGGACTCTTTAATTGTATGGCTCATTTGCGTAAGATAGTGGAGTGTTTTTATATACATTAATTTTACAACAGAAGTAACTTAATGTAACTTCACCAAAATGACTTGATGCCACAGCATCAGTTTTGTTCATGCATCTGCCACTGCTGCTGTTATTTAACTCATGGAAGTGTATGTATGTGCAATTTACTATGCATACTTATTTCTTTGCAGATCAGAAGCCTGAATGTCTCTAAGCAAAGAGAAAAAAAGAGTCACTTTGCCAAATGAGCACAAACTTTTAAGATCCAAGTGTCAATTTTGTGGGACTTCACAAATTTGTGCAATACCCTCCTAAATGCTGCTGGGATCCCTAATAGTAGTTCTGTTCAGGCTATTGCCAAAAATGGAGTTCACAGAAATACTCTAGCATTCACCTGATCAACAACTTTGTGTGCTGTGTTGCTTCCTTAAAAGAGCAATGCAGCAAAGCTCTCCCAGCTGTTGCACAGCGTTTTTTACCCCTTCTTAAATTTGTTACCACAGAGGTGCTACCTACGTTGCTGATGGGCTCAGCTTTGGCCAGCGGTGGGTCTGTCTTGGAGCTGTCTGGAACTGGCTCTATCTGACATGGGGCCAGCGTCTGGTGTCTTCCCACAAAAGCCAACCCTGCAGCCCCCCAGCTGCCAAAATCTTGCCACGTAAACACAACATACCATTACTGATCACACACACGTCTGTGCTATATGTTGGGTTCAGCCCAGTGTATCACCAAGTTGCAATACAGATTGAGACAAAATTCTCTAGATAGGATAGAGTAGCAAGCTCTCTTGGACTGGTGTGAGCAGAATGCAGTGGCCTGCCCACCTTTTCAAGGTGTTCACTGTTAGTGTCATTTGCTGCTTACTCCTGCAGTGCTGAAGTCTAACAGCTGTAGCAACTCCTACAATCTGAAATTAGGTTCGCTCATTTCACACTCTTTGTTTTATCCCCATCGCATCATGTCATTAACCCAGATTATAAGCAATCTGGGGCAGCAAGTGTCTCTCTACTACTGGCTCTTTGTTTGAAGGCAGTTAGCATAAAAGAGCCCTAGTGAAGACATTAGTTACAAATAGTAATTATCTAGATGTGTTACTAAACTAATCCAGTGTAACAATGTATACATACATTATAATTAGTAAAAATAGTAAACAAAATTTACAAATGAATGCAATGGCTGAGGATTCTTTAAAAATAACCAGTATTATCTTGGAAATAATACAGAAAAATAAACACAACCAACCTTCAGAATAAAAAAGCAGCGAAACTTTATTACTAATTACCGATTGGAAAGATGCAGGTAATACTGTCATGTTACAGTGTGATGATGAAGGCCTTTTTAGACTATTAGGAATACCCTTCTTGAAATTAGCCATTCTAGGTAATTTTCACTCAAGAGTGCAACGGAAACTGGCTCAGGAGATGTCAAACCTGCTCAAATATAGTTTATAGACCTTGGAATAGCACTATAATTTTGGTGATGTATTTGTGTATACAGCAATAGTGAACCTGAAAGTAAAAGTAAGTGTCCAGTTTGATAATCAGATTTTTAAGTTAGTTTTGAAAAGCTGGAACAAAAAAAGTCCACAAATACCGTTTAAAGGATAGGAGGAAACAGAAAACAAGAGATTTTAAAATGTTCACTTTATTTAATAAAGAGAAGATTGAAAGGTGATGTGTTTATTTTAGTTACATTACTGAGAAATACTTTAGTCAAATATAGGTTGTAAGACTCAATGCAAAATTAACTAGATTAAATTCTATGTATGGTATGACATAGAAGGCTGAAACAGAAGAGTGATGGAATTTGTTTTGGCCATAAACTCTGTGACGGCAAATGCCATTACACTAGGATTTTCCTTAAGTAGCAAATATCCAAGAAGAATAATTCAAATAGGACCTTGCTTGCTGATAGAATCTAGAGCCAAAGTTCACATGGATTTTAAGTTCCTTTACAGATCATTTTAGACTCCATTACAAATCATTATTATTTAAGGAATAAAAGGTTTGTAAAGCCACACACTGAAACCTTGTAGAAAATTTTTGTCAGTCTAGATTTGACTTTCTGGGGAATTTCAGCAATTCATATTTCAGTATCATACAGGGAAAAGCCCCAAACTCATATTGAAACTTGCTTTCCTTACGGTCATGTTTGGTTCAACTCATTCTGAATCTCATCTTCAGACTAGGAGTGCTATTTATCCAATCTAAATTTAGGTGTCTATATCTAATAAAGATGGTTTGGCTCCCTCTGCACCCAGTGGGGTTTAGCCACAGTTCATCTTTCTGGTTTTGAAGGTCTGAATTGCATCCGGGGACATATTGACAAGCCCTCCAAAGACTATGAAATGAGCATGGGATGACTTGCCCTGATGTAGACGCCTATGTAGCAGTCACCAATGATAAATTGTGCCTTAAACATCCATATCATAACCAAGACATTGCCAGCAATCTCATCACTTTTTTGGGCCTCAGAAAAGATCCTTTGCAGTTTCCTGACAACAGAAAAGATACATTATCTCAAAGATTTAAATAATCAAATAAAATTCTACATTCTATTAGAGAGCAAAAATGCTCTGTCCACAGGAAAAGAAGCCAAGGAACTGATGAATCATTACCTCGATAGATCTGCCTCAGCCATGAATGTGTTAGCCTTCAGGTAACTTCTTCCTTCCCTACTGTCTATGTATCTCCATTTTCTAACATCCTGCAGCAGATCAACACAAAGGAGAATTTGAAGACACTAGCTGAATAAAACAAAATAAATCTATGCAGAAGCTGTATTGCAGGCCTGAAGCCTTCCAGTCTGCTTTCAAGTACTCTAAAGCCAGATTTGGACTCGAGTATCCCAAACTCAAGTGTGGAGTTACCTGTTTAGTCATCCAGGAGACCTAAGAACCACAAAAAATAGTCAACAGTCAAGCTTTAAGCACAAACCTCTGCATTGTAAGAATGACAAAAAAATATAATAATCATAACTGGAGCATGACTTTGAAAGATATTTTCTGCGTAGTAAAGACAGAAATGAAGGTAAATATCATAGGGCAGCAATTATATGTGCAAGCACATAATGTAAAGAAACCAAATAATGGATAAAGCGATCTCTTTAGGTGCATGTAAATTTGAGAAAGAAGTCTACCAGGAGTTTGTAAATAGCATCAAGAGGTTTATATCCATATGTACATTACCAGGAGGTATTAAAAGAGGAATAATGCTACTGAGAATTATGAAAATCCTTACCTTCCCAGACACAGATTGGAAAACAGATAGTAGTAACAATGGCTGGGTCTAAGCAGTCACACAGGTGATAACTAACAACTTCCTCACAGAATAATCCCAGAACCAGTAGAAAGAGATATACTTTAAAATTTTGTTTTGCTAAGTAAGGGAGATTTTATCATAACTCTGACCATAAAAAAACCCACTCCATTTGAATGTTGATTCAGTTTAAATTAAATGGAAGGACAAATAAAAACAGGCCTGTATCTAAGCTGCTCACTTATAAAAGGGAGAAATTCTGACAAATTAAGAGATTAGTGTAACTAGTCAGACTTACGAGTTGAATGTGAAAGGACCTTGAAATTTCTTTAAGACATAGGTGCTAAAACTGCTTTTTTAGCATTGGCAGCAGAGAACTGGGTAACTCAGGAAGTGTATCCTAGGCTGTGCTCCCGTCTGTGAGTCTGACATACATCCTTCTTCACTTGTTAAAGATGCTGCATCAGAACTGTAGTGCCAGTTATGACTGAACTGCTGATAACTTCAGTCAGGGAAGGAATCACATGCATCTCTGTAACAGACCTTTCACTTACAATGTCAGTTTTCTTCGTACTGAGGTAAAATGGTCAGATGACACAGACTCAAAGACAAGCAGCATGCAAGTGACACACACAGCCCTACTTGTCTTTTGCCACAACCTGCCTACATTATCAAGATAGCACAGAAGGTTCAGATCAACTCATGGGTGAAAACCAGTTAGTCAAAGCAGAACCTGAGCAAGAAAGTGGTTATAATGTTAGGTAAATTAAAGTATTTTGGAAAGCTTTCTATAACATGTACGCTTCTTTGGCTGAAGGTACACACAATTGGAGCAGTCAGCATGTAGTTTAGATGTATTATCAGACTCTTGGACATAAGCAGCTTTGAAGAAAACTCCCATAAATATTAGGAAAAAAAAAAAAAATCACTGTGAGGGTGTCAAGCACAGGAACAGGAGCCCACAGGGGTTGTGGGATCTCTGTCCTTGGATATACTCAAAAAACAAACAAGCAAGGCACTGAATCACTTGATCTAATGAGTTCTGCATGGAGTAGGGGTGTTGGATCCGATGACTCCCAAGAGATCCTTCCAGTCAAAATTATTCTGACTTTATTCTATTATTTCTTTCTTAAGCTGTACTCTCAGATAACAGCAACAATGAATAACACTTTCTCCTAGAGGATTCAATCCTATCCCACTGGATGATGACTTGAATTAACCAATCAGACCTTAACTTTACAGAATACTGCACAATACTTCCTCAGCAGTGTGTTAACCACAAGAACATCAAACTGACCAAGTACTCTTTGCACTGGCATCTTTTTGGATGAACACCCAAATTTTAAGTTAGTTCTTATTCTAATACAAAGATTACCTGATGTTCTAAATTGTGATAGAGACTGTCATAATCATCCCAATGGCACAACAGAACTTTGTCTATCAGAGTGCAAATTTGCTTACGCTTACTTGTATTTCAAAACACACTTCTTTGATCTTGCCTTTTCTAACACAGATGGCAACCTGCACATTAAAAAACAAGAACAGAACATAAAAGCCCTATCAAAGAAAAATATTCCAGGACATACACAATTATACCCAAGAGGAGAGGAAGAGAAAAGAACAAGGCAGACACATTAGTCACACAATAATGTGCTACTGGAAAGCAGGTACTTGAGGCTGAAATCATTGAAAAATTAAGAAATTACAGAATTAAGATTATCTTATGTGTATAGATGGCCATCCAACCTGCACTCCTTATATCCCTGACTGCTAGAGACCCTGAAAGGTGTGATTCTTGAAACCTTCAACTAATTACTCACAGAGAGTGGAGCATTTTAAATGTAATGTTCCTGCTCCAGTTCCTTTCCTCCAAAATGGGGATAATCACACCATCACAGCCCAATTGAGTACAGAGAAGTTAATTGATGTTTGTGAGGCATTCCAGTAGGATACTGATGAACAGCATGACGACACCTATGTGGAAATTAATAACTCCATTCACTGTGGTGTTTAAGTGGTATGTGGTGAATAATGCCCAGGGCAACACAGTGAAGGATGATTAAAAGCAATATTGACTGGTTACCTCCTCAGTTGGTACTCTCCATCCTTCATACTGAGTGAAGTTCCTATAGAAAAAATAGCCCACAAATATGTAATTGAAGTCTGTATCACCATTCTTATTTCCAAATTCTGAGGATACCCCCCCTCTCATCTTGGCACCTTAATATTAAATTATTTTTCATAATGCATACACTAAATTGTCATACAAGTACACGGCCTTACGGAAGGAAGCACGACCCGGCAGAGCACAGTACCGGATGTGCACGCACTAACTGCACTGTGCGTGCGTATCCACCACACGTTAACGCTACCGTGCGTGTGTCTGGCCTTGCTGTGGCCCTCAGCCACCAAATGCCCGGACTCCTTTCCCGCCCTCCCGTCGTAGGCCTCCGTCGGATGAGCTCTGCCAGCGCAGAGGGAGACAGGCCGCCTGCGGCCCGCCGAGCGGCACCGGTCCCCTCCCCGCCTCCATAACATGGCGCCCGTGTCGTCCCGGCCCTGGCCCCCGCCCGCCGCGCTGCCCGGGCCCGCCAGAACCGGGCTGCCAGGCCTGAGTCACCGCCGCCTCCTGCGGAGCAGCCTCCCGCCGCACCCTCGCAGCCGCCCGGGCACCGCCCGGCACACAGCAGCCGCGGCGGTTGCCAGGTTGAATAAGATAGAACATGAAAGGCGAAATAACAGGAGCTGCCACGCCCGGGGCTGCGGGGAATCTCGCTTAACCCTTCTCCGCCTGCGCCCGCAGTGGCCCCAGCTCCAGGAGAGGCTGCACAGCCAGCCAGGCTGCCCCTCCATCAGCGAGGCCGGGGTGCGAGTGACAGTTTATGGAGGGAAGCAGGGAGGCAGGGGGCCACCGGTACAGCCTCAGATTTACCCCTTTGCACGGCACCCCCAGGGAGACGGGGGGGGGGGGGGGGGGAGGGGCCCAGGTACGGCCTCAGATACCCTTTGCATGGCACCCCCAAGGAGATGGGGGGGGGGGGGCACAGGTACCCTTCACAGGCTCGCCAGCACATTGCTGTGTAAGAGGAAGGCACAGGGCCCTGCACCCTGATCACTCCTGCTGCAATGGTGCCATTGCCCAGGAGCTACTGCTGCAGCACACCGCTGTCTCCCCAAAACAGACCCCGGAGTATAAGAAGTTCCTGATGAGCCCAAACCCTTCTTCCCTGGGCAGCTGCTGGACTGAGGTGTGCCGGGCCGAGTGTGGGACCGGTGGCCAGGGTCCATGCCCGACTGCCAGCACTTAGCCTGCTCTGAAGCCAGGCCCGAGCTGGTCTGACAGGCTCGGGGCAGACGGGAAGGGAGAGGCCGCCTGCGGCTCAGGAATGTGCAGCCCTTATCTCTGGCTCCCCTGCAATCCTGGGGAGGGAATAACTCTCCGGAGTTTGCCTTTCTCTCGCTCTTACTCACCCTCTGTCCTGGGTGGAGCTTGATTCTCGCTGGCTCGGAGGTGCCCGTGAATACACGACCAGGGGACCAGAGAGCCCGAGAGCACGACCCACCACCTGCCCTGGCTCACCTGGGAAGGTAGGATAAGTGCAGGCACCTCCTGGGGTACCTGAAAACCGCGTGAGGTGGCGGGCCAGGCCTGGGGAGGTCCTGTCCTGCTGCTCTGCGCAGGACCGGGCGCTTGGGATCTGGGGCAGGGACTTCTGCAGGCAGTCTGTGGGCAGGAGATGGCTGCTTCAACGCAAAAAGGCTCCAGTAGCAGGAGCTCCCAGCCACGCCATGACTGCCCCTGTGGGAGAAAGGAGAGTCCCAGGGGGAGATGGGAGAGGCAAGGGGGGAGGGAGAATGTCCCAGCACAGACAGCAGGCATTGTGGCTAGTGTGGGAAGAGACCTGTCAGTCCTCTGGTAGCCTGATCAAAACAGCTTAGTGAACACTTCACTGAACTTGTGTCCCATCTCCTTTGAGAAAGCCCTAAGAAGTGGATATTTCCAAACTTATCCCTGTCTTCAGGAAGAGATCTTGCAGCCTGACTCAACTTCCCACAACAGAGCCTGAGCTGGCCTTCTCCTTGAATAGGAAACACTGCAGGGATGTGTGGTCAAGAGATTGGGACAAAGAGGACTTCACTGGTGGTAGTGCTGGAAAGGCCAAGGTCTGCAGTAGGCTAAGAGCCAAGAAACAGCCCCTGAGGCCCACTGTGCCTTTTCTTGCTTTGACCTCACTCCACACGCATGGGTGTGTAGCTGTCTGCCGACATGGCCTGCAAGCAGTGACACAGACATTCATGCACGTACATGCAAAAGCACAGACAGATGCATGTGGACACATGCGTGCACAGGCACACATGCATATACTCACTAATTTTTTCCACAGATGTGAGCCTGTCTGATAGACCTCAGGTTTTGTGTGTGAGCAGAGAGGAAGGGGAAGGTCTTGTGTTCCCATCACTCTAAATTGACTAAGGTCAATAGAGGTCAATTATGGCTTTTGTCTGGCCTGAGGACCAAGGTTCTCTATCTTTTAAAACAGTGAGAGGGGGAGGAGGCACTTGTAAAGGGACAGAAGTGTCTAAAGCATCCTTCTGCTGCTGAAAACATCTAATTCATGAAAGTTGCAAAAAGCTCAGCTGTGATAGAGGGCAAGCATACATGAGTAACAACTCTAGACAACAAACTAGCCCCAAAACAGAGCAGTGACAATTACAGCAGTGCAGAACACTGGTGGCCCGGGATCCCTTTGCACAGCCTACAGCAGCATGTGTTTTCACTGGATGAAGAGGCAAGCAGACAGAAAAAGCACAGCATGCCTTCACCCTATTAACAAGGCCACAGAAGGGCTGCAGTTTGGGGAGACAGGTTTTTTTCATTTTGGCCTAACTCCCATTTATCTGAGGGGCTTTAGAGTTGTATTTGAGGGACTAAGAGACAGTTGTATTTGCTGTTACCTGGCAGTGGAAATAGTAATATTCTGAGGGAAAAAAGTTACGCTCTTTGTGTGGTTGTAGGGAAAATTGCATGTCAAAGGATAAAGTGAAAATGTCACATACCACAGTCTGGTATGATTGTGCCAGAGCACTGTCATGGCTGAGGACAGAGACACCTGTGTTCTATACATCATTTTTCAGGCAATCACAACTTTCCAAGCAACTGAAATTCACCTCCAAACCTTGCAGGATTGGACTTCCTTGTATTTTATGGTTAAATGGAACACTTTTGGACTGCTTATCAGGCCCCATTTGGCTGGATTTTTGTAGCCCTGATGAGGAAGAGGAGTTTCATGAGTGCATTTCTAAAATCAGGGTGTGGGGGAAAGTAAAAGTCAAGGGCAGCATGCAGTTCTCCAAATTATACGTTACACTGTTGGATCTTTTCTTGAAGTTCTCTGTTTTAGAATTCCTTATACCTGCTACCTAGTATATAAAAATCCAAGGAAAGGGTTTGATTGAAAGACAGTAGGCTTGGCATGAGCATTGCTATCGTAGACATGGTGCTTAGGGACATGGTTTAGTGGAGGACTTGGCAGTGTTAGGTTAACAGTTGGACTTAATGATCTTAACAGTCTTTTCCAACCTAGATGATTCTACGATTCTGTCTCTTTGGGTAATCTGCTCTCTGTAAGAGGCCCCTTTTGCCCACAGGATCGCATTTCATTTTTCAGTAGCTGTAAACATCAGGTTTTGCCCTCATGACTCTCTACACGTTGGATTTACACATGCCACTCCATACCCTTTATTGCATAGGACAGTTAAGATTGACATGCTGACATGCTGTCTCAATAACTACTACACAAGGAAAATTACGACATGTAATTTTTCTGCTACTTTTCCCCTCCTCTGGCCTATAGGAAGATCCCCTGGACATTCTGAATGTCTGGCTAATTTCCTGATTCTCCAGCAAAGAATATTTTGTGGGATCCCTTGCACTGACTAATAAGCAGAGGTCAGTGGGAGTCCAGTAGATGTTCTGAGGTGCTGTCCAGGCTCCCAGTTCTACTCTGTTACATGCCTGTAGCATTCAGTACATTTACTACTCACCTTAGACACAGAAAGAGTTTGTTGTGCCAGTTTGTAGGGTCAGTTGACAAATGTATGTAATATGGAAGATAAAGTTGTAATCTCTGGAAGCTCAGTGAATGAATTGATTAAATTAATTGAAGCAATTTCTCATCTGATGACCATGACTTCAGATGAAGTGAAACTCCTAGACTACAGCAGGCAGACATATACCATTTTTTAAAAATGATGACTGAGATCCATATAAGACCATCTAGAGTAAAGAATGGGATCACATTCACTCAGATACTTTAACATAGGGTGATCAGTGGAGGCTGGTCAGATGACGAAAAGAAAAGGCCTGGGGGTTGTATACATGACATTGTAACAGGAATAACAAATTCCATATTTCATCTTCCAAACAGAAATTTTAATAGTAACCCAGGCTTTGAGCCTACAGTCTAAAACTGAGAGAACATTGAGAATGAGAACACAGAGAGACTTCAGCAGAAAACATAGAAAGGAAAATTGAAAGAGGAAAAACAATTGCTGTGAGGATTTAGCAGACACAGTTGTGGCTGAGAACGGGTCTAATTCAGACTATTACCCACATTTCACCATGCTGTTCTGGGGAACATATCTGAGCCTTGCTTGGTGAGAAGAGCAGTTAATAGGAAGGTATCCAGCATCCTTTGCCATAGCTCTTGTAAAATTTCCAAGGCAATGTGCTATGGCTAAACCAGGAAATTCTGGGGTACACTTGAAAACTAAAAGTGCTACAGGCACATCACTGTGAGATTGGCAAGTGAGAGGCCTTAAATTGAGAGATCCTTTCTCAGTAGAAGTCCAATCCTTAGTACAGAAAGCTGGCACATGTAGGAGTAGCTTCTGGAAAGGATGAGCATATCTGTCATTGTTAATGTAGGTTATTCAGTCTGCTGCAGCAGGATTAGAAGGCACTAGCTGTCCCTCCATCACACAATGCAGAATTAAAAAACCCCACACCTTAAACCATATTCCAGGAGACAGGTTCCTCCCCAAATAATTTACCTAGTACAACATTTTCTTGAGAGCAAACCAACATTTTCCATGTCTTATTGTCACAATGTCTGCTCAAGTAGTTTTACCTTAGGCATTACTGTCCTCTCCTAAAACTGACTGTTCCAGAATATGAGCAACCTGTTTTCATATGATGTTTTCTATTTATCAGGCCAAATAATGTTTTTTAAATAATTGATTTCTAAACTTCGGGGGTTCTAGACATTTTGGTAACCTGAAAATTTTTCACAGCCCACCATAGGAGATGTAAGTGATGTCATTGAACATGGCGCATGGGCCAGCTGTGGCCCACGCACTCCTGCCTGCTGGACCACCGTTTGGAAATCGCTGTTTTACATTTTTCTCTTGGATGTACCATTTGCTGCTTCTTTGTCTCTCAAAATTGCTTTGATTCATTTCTTGACCAGGGTTTGGAAGTCCTTCAGACGTTGATAGCACGGAGGGGTTTTGTGGTTGTCTGTGGAGTCCAGCAGGCTAAAGTAAATTCTTCTGTCTGTGTTGCCTTTCTCTTCTTGCTGGTATCCAGGGCAATGAAAAGACAAGGTGTTTAGGCCCAGCAAATTGTGCCTATATTTGCACATAAGAATGGGGTCTCAGGCAGAGATCATATCTTACTAGCCCTTTCCAGCCAGAGTGATACAGCCTTGCTTCCTCTCAGGCAGTTTCCTCTGCTGGTGCATACAGACCTACGAAGGCCTCAGCTTTTGGGAGTGTCTTGTAGCAGAGAAGCAGGTCCAGCCAGGGGAGTGATCATCTGAGAGAGGCAGTCTGCGAACTTGCTGTGCAGGCAAAACACGTAACAACAAGCAGTGGAGTCAGCATTGAGAAGGAAGATAGAGCCAGCCTGAGGTGCTGAGACATCAGCAGGGGTTGACATCAGGCAGCAGCAGCAGAGAGAGAAAGGAAACATTGAGCCAGTTTCCTTTTGCTTAGACTGGGTAAATACAGTCCATCACTCTTGATTCACACCTGGCACAAAGAATCAAGAAAAATGCAGGCCCTTTTTTTTTTTTTTTTTTTAATCTGTAGGGCTCTGTGGTGATCATCCACTCAGTATAGCTGAAATTAGAATTTCATGCTACTTTTTTAGAAAAAAAACAGTTAAAGTCCATTGAAATGGAACATAATATGGACAGTCAGCAAATGATGCACAAGCCAACAGGTCTATACTTTTTCCAGTTTCTGCTCTTAGTGTTAATCCAGAGGAGAATTTTTACATCTAGCTTCATCTGTTAGTTACTTTTCCCTGCTCTGCCTACATTAAACATTTCCTTATGGTTGAACATTTTTCTGTGCAGAGACAGCTGTAGATTGTGATCACATCACTGTTTACTCTTTCCAATATTAAGAGGGTCTGATAGCTTTTGTGGATCACAAAAGCCGAGTGCTTGTGATAAGTATCAAAGCTAGTAAAGTCACACCAATGTGAACAGAAGGCGGCCTCAGGCCAAGCCAAAGGGAAATTTCCATTGGAGACTCCCTCCTCAAAAAAAGCTCTTGATAATTGCCTACGGATAACTGCATGCTCCTTTCTCTCCTCCTGTTTCTCCCCTGCTAATGTTTTTTTGGCTGAGGAGGGGAGTGATTGCATTAGTACTCCCTGTGCAGAGGTGCATTGGCACAGTAGCAACCAACCCAGGTCTTTGGGAAAGCCCAGGCAGACGGGTGGAGAAGACCTTTGCCGCTGAGAGATTGTCTCATCAGCCCATTATATCAGCCTTCATCTCCCACTTGTTAAGTTTTCAACAAGCTCCTTCGTGCTCTCCTTTATCCACTGCCCCTAAGCATGGGAGGAGTTACTCATAAACAGCTACAAAGCCTACCTTCTTTTTCTGCTTTGGCTTCCTCCTGAAAAAAACCCAACAACTATCCCATATTAGCATGCTAAAAAGTAAGTTCTAAAGCACTAGTGTACTGAATACTTGTTTCTTTCTATAGCCTTCTCTGTACCTGTCTGTGTTCATCATTGTCCCATCTACTATACTTAGAGGAAGGATTTCTTGGGAAGGAACTAAAGTTTGCAGTTTTGGTTCACTCATTATCTAATACGGTAAGGTTCTGATCATGACTGGTGTTCTTGATACTTCTAAATTTATGAACATGATTTTATGAAATGATTGCTTAGGATAGCAGAGAACTGCATGAAATGCCAAATAATGATAACAGCCTTCTAGAATGCGTGGAGAGAAGACACTGTGGATCAATGCTTTTTTTCCTGACTTCATGAAATACCAATTCTGAGTGACTGCAAAATCAGAGGAACAGTAAATGCAAAGTACTGCAGGGCTTGTACGGAGAAGAGGGGAGCCAGTGTGGTGACTTCTCAAATGATAAATGAAGGCTAATCTGGAATCCCTGTAAAAATAAATTCACAAATGTTTCATCTAGGTCCATGTGCTCTTCATGGTGGAGCACATGGACCAAGCACATAGTTCCTTAACAGACTTTTTCTTTATCTGTCTGATGCCAGTTACTTTGCCTTTAGGCATTGTGATGATTCTCCCATGCTTCTCTTTATGTTAAGAAACTCCATCAAAAATTTCATAGAAGCTATCTGTAGTACAGTGCCTACAGCCCACTTAATTCCAAAACTGATTATATGTACAATACTAAATTTGCACATCTCCTAGTTGTTCCTTAGTACCTCTCAGCTCATTTTTCTCTTTCATCTGTTTACCATGTCTAATGGGGCCTAGATTATGAGACCATCTTAAGCAAGAACAAATTTAATAATTGCTGGTACTTCATCTAGTACAATGGGATTCTGACTCTTTGTCAGTCTTTTACTCTAACTGTATATTCAACCAAACCAGCAAGGCTGTTTGCCTGAAGCCTCTTGGGATTCAGGAAAATCAGTTTGTTGTCACTGGGGCAGTTCAGCAACAGCAGGACTAAAAGAAAAAAACACAAAGCATAGTAATCCTGTCCTATAAATCAGCAGGATGCTCATTGCTCCTTAGTTGTCAAAAAGCAAATGGCATATTAGGAAAGGAATGGAATGTAAACACTGGATATAAAGCCATATTTCACTTCCATCTTGCAGCCCCAGTCCCACCATCTCAAAAAAGAATACAGTAGAGTGAAACAAATTCAGAGAAGAGAATAGAGGATCATCAGAGGCACAGAATGGTTTCCATATAAGAAACAGTTGAATAAGTTAGGGTTCTCCATCTAGAAAGGTGATGAGTGGTGGGAGAGTTGACAGATGTATAAAATCAGAGTGGCATGTCAAGGGTCAATAGATGTTGATTTTCCTATCCAAAGCAAAAAAACAAAGTACAAGCAGCAGATTCGAAAGAGAAGGAGACTGGTCTTGACTGTATTGCTGAGCTGTAGAACTCCTTGCCTCTGGCTGTTGTACATGCTGAAGTTTTATATGGGTTTAGGGAAACTCTGTGTGAGTTTATGATAGCAAAATCCTTTGAGGCGATCTACAGTCATTAAAGCATATCTGGGTCAGGAGGTTCTTGAGCCTCAAGTAGCTAAAATTGGCTTAGAGAAGCTGGTGAAGCATCATAAATGCTTGGCCTGTCCCTATATGTTTTCCACATCATGAGCTCTTAGTTCCTGTCGGCAATGGATGGGGTACTAGGCTTGATGGACCTTTGATCTGATCCAGTACAGCTGATTTTATGTTCTGTTCTCCCAGAAACATGTGGTAAGGAGAGGGTTCAGACATAGTGAGAATGAAGCCTGGAGAGACTGAGAATTTGTGCACTCTTTATTTAGAGAAACCAGAAAGAAAATACAGAAATTTATATGAGTAAATGGCAGGTGAAATGCAAAGATGTTCAGAGGGGCTTTTACATTACAAACGTTTAGTATTAAAGAAGACAATACACAGGAGTACAGAGTACAGTATACTGCATGGAATGGGATTGGGAAAAACTATAATCTTTCTTGAGGATTATAATCTAAATCATCAGGATTTATGTGAGGAAAAGCCATCTCAGTAATTTACACAGAGAAAATTGATTGAAATACGTTATTTTGAATACAGTTTCAGATTAAGGATGTGGGTGCACACAAAAATGCTGTACATACAGGTATGTCATCACGGAGTAATGACTTCATAGCAGCTGTCTGTATGCATGTACCTTTACTGTACAATACCCTGTGGTAAATGCAAGGTATTACAGTTCACTTTCGTTGAAGAAGTAATTGCCTTTCATTCATGACAAGGAACATGTATGGTGGGTACTGTGGATCATTATGTTTGTGCAAACTTAGTTTACTTCACAGTAATTTGATCACAAATCCATACCCTAATGGCCAGTTGTTAGCTAGATAAATATGCTAAAATCATTTCAGGGACTAAAAGTGCATTACTTTCAAAAGACTGTTAATAAGATCTCCTATGAAGTTTACTTAAAGTAAGTGGCAATAAACACTGAAATTATTAAATCCAGAGGTAATTGCAGGGAACTTTGGGAAAAAACTAAGTGAGCTGAAAGGCCAGGATAATGCAAATGAAACCATGTGCTGCCAGTGCAAGGTAATTTGTACAAAGGAAAAAACCTGATCTAATTGTGTGTCCTCTGGGATTCAAGTAAATATACAGTTTTGGTTGGTGAAGGTGTAAGTATACCTGTTATAATAAGCTTGACTTCTCCAAATCATCTAAATAAATGCTTTCTGAAATGTGATTAAAATTCTACATTATGCTAAATTAACAGGTCTTACATTAGGTAGTTAATGAAATAGTAATTTATTAGTATCAATCATTAAAGAGAAGTTATTAATAATGTTCTTTTTTATCAGACTTACCAGCAATTGAGTCTTTCTCCAGTGCTGCTCAGGAGTTCAATAAAATGCTTACGTAAACAGTAAATAGTCTAGTAAAGTTCAAGGATAACATAAAGTTTGAGGAAATGGTAAATATATTTATAAATATCATATTTACTAAGTAACAGTAAAAATCACAGCACTACAATCTGATTAAATGTATTTTAATACAGATAGAAAACAATATACAGAAATCCAGAATGAAGGTTGCAATTGTAGAATAGAAGAGTCAGTGATGTGAAGATGAATTAAATTACCAGAAGAAGTTCAGAGAATTCTTAAAGAAAAGCCACAAACATTGTTCAGGGACAGGAGACAAGCCCTACCAACAGAAAGTCTGTTCAATTTATCATGGAGAAAGCTGAGAAGTGATTTACACTGCACTTTAACAGACAAAAGATCTGGTATTAGGTAATTTTTCAATTGTGCGAATAGAGGCATTATAATACAGTTAAAATCTGAAGTTAAAGATTACTTTGTGAAATAAGATGCATTTTCACTGCAATAAAAGTAAATGAATGCTGAAGTAGCTTGTTAAGAAAATGGTTGACTCACAGCTATTTGTTTGTTTTTTTTTTTTTAAATAATCTTTCTAATGTATATATTTAAATATAGTTACTGGAGAAATGTTATTGCCTGTGTGTACAAGTGACTAGGGTGTTCAGGCTGAAAGACTGTTTGGCTCTTTTTGGCCCTTTATATCTGCACTTTTCTACTCTACTCCGCTCTGCTTTTCTCTACTCTATCAGTCAGGCCTCTTGTAGAGCAGGACTGTGTGCTGCATGCTAATCGTGGCTACTGCTCTTCCATCTATACATTAAAATAGCAATGATAATCAAGTCTTACATTGTAGGACTTCTCAGAAGGAGTCAGGAAGTAGCTTTCCTCATTGCACAACTGGATAAATGTATTTAGGGCTCTTCATCTTCCTTTGACCCAGCTGTCCACAGGTACAGGTAGAATGGGATAGTGAAATGCTGAGTTGCAGTATGCAAGCCAGATATTCACTGACTTGCAATATTCAATGCTAAGCTAATGGTTTGCAGTAGTACATCAGATGATTTAATAGTCCCCCTTCATGTACTCTTAATCTTTTAAAAAGCAGTTGTGATATACACTAGACAACAGACAGTTCAAAATTAAAATAGGCACTTTAAATTATTAAGAAGTTTTGTTTCAAAAAATAGTCATCATTGGATAGGTTTTTAACAGATTTGCACAAAGTTCAGTGTTATGTTTTATCTCTTTAATATTTTGATCAATGAAGTAAAAACACTTGTGGTAAAGCTTTTAGGTACTTAATTATTGGGAAAGTCAATAAAAATAGAAGATAGGACAGGTATACAAAGCACCTTGGATCACTTGATAAACTGGTGCATCACCATTAGTTATTACACATACTAAGAATCCTTTTCATACTTATAAAAAGGGGACTGTATCCCAACAACCATTGGAAAAACTAATGGGTATCAGAGTAGCCAACGAGCTGAAGTGCAATGCCATGGCAACATCCACAGATGTATAAGCAGGAGTAGGGAGGCAGCTTTGTCTCAAATATAGCATTGGTAAGAGAACCATCGGAATATTGTGTTCAGCTGTGCTGGCTGCGTTTTAAAATGGACCTGGAACAGAGTACAAAAGAACTAGTAGTACAATTTGATGGCTCACAAAATGTTGTACAGTAATGGTAGGATTCATCAGCCTTGATGTGGGTGTCTACTTTAGTGTGAGACAACTACTCACTTTACTGTATTGACTACATTTTAGTGGTTGGTAATAGTAGTATGGACATCAGACATTCATGGAGATGTTCTGCAATGAAGATGCCTGAAGTTGGCTGAGACTGATCTGTCCTACTGTAGAAGTTATGTTTGAAAGTGCAACTGAAAAAGTAAAAAACCTGCTCCAATTACTTTACTCTGTTAGCCATTTAAAGACTGAAATTGTGGAACCACCACCTCCTAGGCAAGTTCTGGTATAAATTACTGAAAGTTTCAAGCTGGATCTTGGTAAAATGGCTTGTATGACAGGATAAAGGTAATCTTGGAGTTAAAAAAATTGAAGAATGAGCACTGAAGCTTTGGAAGACTGATTTGTTAATGTCTCTGGGAGAAAGATTAAGAGAAGACTTGGCCAAATGTAAGGCTTGGGGAAGAGTGGCTGGAAAGCTGCCTGTCGGAAAAGGACCTGGGGGTGCTGGTTGACAGCCGGCTGAACATGAGCCGGCAGTGTGCCCAGGCGGCCAAGAAGGCCAATGGCATCCTGGCCTGTATCAGAAATAGTGTGGCCAGTAGGAGTAGGGAAGTGATCGTGCCCCTCTACTCGGCCCTGGTGAGGCCGCACCTCAACTACTGTGTTCAGTTTTGGGCCCCTCACTACAAGAAGGATGTTGAGGTGCTGGAGCGTGTCCAGAGAAGGGCAACGAGGCTGGTGAGGGGTCTGGAGAACAAGTCTTATGAGGAGCGGCTGAGGGAACTGGGGTTGTTTAACCTGCAGAAAAGGAGGCTGAGGGGAGACCTCATCGCTCTCTACAACTACCTGAAAGGAGATTGTAGCGAGGTGGGTGTTGGTCTCTTCTCCCAAGTAACTAGCAATAGGACAAGAGGAAATGGCCTCAAGTTGCGCCAGGGGAGGTTTAGATTGGATGTAAGGAAAAATTTCTTTACTGAAAGAGTGGTGAAACATTGGAACAGGCTGCCCAGGGAAGTGGTTGAGTCCCCATCCCTGGAGGTATTTAAAAGACGAGTAGATGAGGCACTTAGGGACATGGTTTAGTGGACATGGTGGTGTTGGGTTGACGGTTGGACTCGATGATCTTAGAGGTCTTTTCCAACCTCAATGATTCTATGATTCTATCTATATTAGAAGATGAATCTCATCCCATACTCCTTTGATTTTTAGTCACCTATTCTCCATCAACTATAAAGGGGAACACAAGGCAATTAGCTTGCATGTAGGCATGTTATACACCTGCATTTAGTTAATGAATCTGACCCTTGAGGAGCAATCCTGGTTCCTAAGCTTAGGTGGTTAGTGTCATTTTAGGTGCCTTAGGGTATCTAAAACACAGCAGATGTGGCACAAGCCCTACAAGAGACTCACACCCTTCTTGACCAGCAGCTGGAGGCCACGCAAGATACCTTAGGGCATCCCAAGTGACATTAAACACCTGTGTGTAGACACTTGAATTGCTCCTCTGGTTATAGTTTGTTTGCACTTTATTTGTATTTAATTTACCCAAGGCTTAAGGGCTAGGTGCTGGGAAGAGGTTAGAATTTTTCCCCTTGCTACCTAATTTGGCTTCTGGAATTTTTCTTTCATCTTCCTCTAAAACAACAGGGACTGGACAGCAGGATAAGTAGTGGCATATGCCAGTATGCTTAGTGGTCTTAAAGAACTTCTCAGGTCCCATATTGGTGTGTTCTGTTCATAAAATCAAGTTTAAAACAATTGCTAGAATTTTTTCCCAGGTCATATTGGCAGGATATAATAGGAGTCTTTTGCTTTCTTGTACAATGTAGGGGCAGTACTCTTCCTGGGATGCTTTTCCTGATAAAGTTGCAGCTGCTGAAGGCGTGAAAGACTGGTGGTGTGCTTGAGCTTTCCTGTTCCCTTCTGGTAGTACATTGTACGTTTTATGGCTCTGGGTCTTTTGTACTAAGGGTCTTTAGGGTCTTACTTTTTTCAGTACTTGTCATGTAAATGGAAGGAGGGATGTTCAGTGGTTCCTTTTGGACTGATCATATGTCACATAGCTATTCACAATTGCAGGTGCTGGATTTATGTGATCTCCTCCTGTAACTATATACAATTCAGTTCTTGAACTATAACTGGACTACGGAATATCTTATTACCCTTTATGAAGACACTCAAGGGCATTGTGGAGGCGCCACACATTATTCTTTTTAACATCTTCATTTTTCACTAGATTCTCCATAGCTTGTGTCATAAAAATTTGTGAACTGTGACTAGCAATTAAAGTGAAATGAAATTCCTAATTAAATAAAATAAACAAGCATATAAATAAGTAAAATTCTCTATTAACCAGTAGTTACAGGCTTCCATATACATATGGTATATTTTCAGTTTGTGACTTAGTTTCTTTGACAGTTATAGTGGTTCAAATTTCCAAAAATATGACGTCTATCTTTTTCTGGGGTGAATGAAGCTGCAGAAAATAGATTTGCAGGTGAAGTTCAAGCAAGGAGGCAACCCCTTCTTGGAGTTCCTCTTTTGTTTTAGATGCCACCATAATCTAGGAAAATACAGCCATCATGCAGGAATACTAATAAATAATGTGTGCCCTAATCTTCTGTCACTCTGGATTGAGGAAATCTGACAAGGTGTTCAGTGAATTCCTGTTAAAGGAACCAAGGCATAAAAGCAAAGAATTGCTGTCTGACTTTAATGAGAACCTGGAACAATCAGTTCTAAGGAAGTAACAGCCCACATGGGCTATGCATTTCACAGAGCTCTCGTCCAAATTTTGCTGCTTCTGCTAAATATTTCCTTCATTTTGCTCTTCCAGGCCTCCTACCTGACAACTGCCAAAGGTTTAAGAGAGAATGAGAAAGTACTTGTACTCAGCTGCCCTTCCTGGCATTATACATCCTGAACACCCTACAAAAGAAACAGAATACACAGTTCTAGAGTCAAACAATAACAAAGCAACACTGCATACTTAGTAATATATCTCATCTTCTCTAAGGCATGAGAATTGGTACTCCCCAAAATCCAGCATTGCACTGTGATAACTGACACATTTGGAATGGATCAAAACTAGTTAACATAGATGTAAAGAGACAGTAGTTTAAAAAAAACAGTTATATCTTAGAAACCTCACTAGGGCAAACAAATATTAGCCATAAATGGTATGTTATCATTTTCAGCTAATTTGCAGGGGAATTACTTATCAAATAGTGGATTATAGAATCATAGAATCATAGAATCATTGAGGTTGGAAAAGACCTCTAAGATCATCGAGTCCAACCGTCGACCCAACACCACCATGTCCACTAAACCATGTCCCTAAGTGCCTCATCTACTTGTCTTTTAAACACCTCCAGGGATGGGGACTCAACCACTTCCCTGGGCAGCCTGGTCCAATGTTTAACCACTCTTTCAGTAAAGAAATTTTTCCTCACGTCCAATCTAAACCTCCCCTGGCGCAACTTGAGGCCATTTCCTCTCATCCTATCGCTAGTTACTAGGGAGAAGAGACCGACACCCACCTCACTACAACCTCCTTTCAGGTAGTTGTAGAGAGCGATGAGGTCTCCCCTCAGCCTCCTTTTCTGCAGGCTAAACAACCCCAGTTCCCTCAGCCGCTCCTCATAAGACTTGTTCTCCAGACCCCTCACCAGCCTCGTTGCCCTTCTCTGGACACGCTCCAGCACCTCAACATCCTTCTTGTAGTGAGGGGCCCAAAACTGAACACAGTAGTCGAGGTGCGGCCTCACCAGGGCCGAGTAGAGGGGCACGATCACTTCCCTACTCCTGCTGGCCACACTATTTCTGATACAGGCCAGGATGCCATTGGCCTTCTTGGCCGCCTGGGCACACTGCCGGCTCATGTTCAGCCGGCTGTCAACCAGCACCCCCAGGTCCTTTTCCGACAGGCAGCTTTCCAGCCACTCTTCCCCAAGCCTGTAGCGCTGCATGGGGTTGTTGTGGCCGAAGTGCAGGACCCGGCACTTGGCCTTGTTGAACCTCATACAATTGGCCTCGGCCCATCGATCCAGCCTGTCCAGGTCCCTCTGTAGAACCTTCCTTCCCTCGAGCAGATCAGCACTCCCGCCCAACTTGGTGTCGTCTGCAAACTTACTGAGGGTGCACTCGATCCCCTCATCCAGATCATTGATAAAGATATTGAACAAGACTGGCCCCAAAACTGAGCCCTGGGGAACACCGCTCGTGACTGGCCACCAACTGGATGTAACTCCATTCACCACAACTCTCTGGGCCCGGCTGTCCAGCCAGTTTTTTACCCAGCGCAGAGTCCACCTGTCTAAGCCGTGAGCCGCCAGCTTCTCTAGGAGAATGCTGTAGGAGACGGTGTCAAAGGCCTTACTGAAGTCCAGGTAGACCACATCCACAGCCTTTCCCTCATCCACTAGGCGGGTCACCATTTGACATAGAACTAGAGACACAGCCTTGCAGTTGACAGCTTAACAACATCAAATTTGAACCCGCATCTCAGAGTTCTGCCAGTTGCAGATAGCTCTTCCCAGGAGTTGTAACTTAGCAAAAAAAAAAAAAATTATCTAAATTCAGAATCTAGATTAATTCCTCAAGATGGACGGTAGCAGGAGTGTACTTGCAAAGACTGCAAGTGCATGGAATCCAAAAGCTCAGGTGACTCTGCTTCCTCATAGTGAATTAGCATTCCTAGCAGAGTTTCTGCCCAGGAGCTACCTAGATCACTTTTGTAAACTTTTATTTATTCATTAACGTGAGATCAGCTCACACTTACCATAGTGATGAAAAATAATAACCTTTGAGGTTCCAGTTAACTTCTACCATTCTGCTTAAATTGACAGGGACGTAGTTTGAAAGACTACTGAAAGAGTATCAATCATTTTGTGCATCTCTTGTCACGCAAAGCATGGACTACATTCATTGTAGATAGCAGCACATGAGAAGCTAGAGGGAGATTATTGGGATGATGCTAATGCCAAGTGTTCCTGAGATATTTCTTCACAGAAATTACCCATACTTTTTAGGGCTTACAAATGGTGTAATGCAAATACACCATATCGTTGATATATATATACACACACACATAAAAACCCCAGCATTATTCATGCAAGCTGAGAATTCATAAACCTAGTATAGTTCTTGTTGCAGGTCAGGGAATTAAAGCATGCAAACCAATTAATAGAATGATAGAATCATAGAATGGTTTGGGTTGGAAGGGACCTTCAAAGATCATTTAGTCCAACTCTCCTGCCATGGGCAGGGACATCTTTCACTAGATCAAGTTGCTCAAAGCACCATCCAACCTGATCTTGAACACTTCCAATGATGGGGCATCCACAACATCTCTGGGCAACCTGTTCCAGTGTATCAATACACTTATCATAAAGAATTTCTTCCTTATGTCCAATCTAAACCCACCTTCTTTCAGTTTAAAACTGTTGCCCCTTGTCCTGTCACTACAGGCCTTAGTGAAAAGTCTCTCTCCATCTTATAAGCCCCCTTTAAGTAGAACAGAATAGAATAGTTCAGTTGGAAGGGACCTACAACAATCATTTAGTCCAACTGCCTGACCGCTTCAGGGCTGACCAAAGGTTAAAGCATATTATTAAGGGCATTGTCCAAATGCCTCTTAAACACTCACAGGCATGGGACATCGACCACCTCTCTAGGAAGCCTGTTCCAGTGTTTGACCACCCTATCAGTAAAGAAATGTTTCCTAATGTCAAGTCCGAACCTCCCTGATGCAGCTTTGAACCATTTCCAGGCATACTGTCCCTGGATCCCAGGGAGAAGAGATCAGCACCTCCCTTTCTACGTCCCCTCCTCAGGAAGCTGTAGAGAGCAATGAGGTTGCCCCTCAGCCTCCTTTTCTCCAAACTAGACAAACCCAGAGTTCTTAGTTGCTCCTCATAGGACATGCCTTCCAGCCCTGTCACCAGCTTTGTTGCCCTCCTCTGGACACATTTGAGTACCTTCACATCCTTCTTAAATGGTGGGGCCTAGATCTGCACACAGTACTCAAGGTGAGGCCGCACCAACGCTAAATACAGCAGGATAATCACCTCTTTTGACCAGCTGGTTATACTGTATTTGATTCACCCCAGGATGCAGTTTGCCCTCTTGGCTGGGCACACTGCTGACTCCTGTTGAGCCTGCTGCCAACCAGCACCTCCAGATCCCTTTCTGCAGGGCTGCTCTCCAGCCACTCCTCTCCCAATTTATACTTGGGTCCAGAGTTTGTCCCAGGTGGAGAACCTGGCATTTGGTCTTGTTAAATTTCATGCCACTGATGATTGCCTGATTCTCCGATCTATCTAGATCCCTCTGCAAGGCCTCATGTCCCTCGAGAAAGTCAACAGCACCTCCCAGTTTGGTATCATCAGCAAACTTGCTAATGCCACATTCAACTGCTGCATCCAGATCATTGATAAAAATAGTGAATTCAATAGAATTGAGCCCTGAGGAACACCGCTGGTGACTGGTCGCCAGCCAGATGTAGCCCCATTCACTACAACCCTTTGCACCCTGCTGTCCAGCTAGTTTTTCACCCAGTGCACCATGTACCTGCTTATCTCATAGTTGGACAACTTGTCCAGAAAGATGCTGTGAGGGACAGTATCAAAAGCCTTACTAAAATCCAGAAAAACTACATCCACTGCCTTCCCTTCATCCACTACGTGGGTGACTTTATCGTAGAATGATATCAAATTAGTTAAATTATTAGTTAAGTATTGAAAGGCCTCCCTGAGCTTTCTCTTCTCCAGGCTGAACAACCCCAAGTCTCTCAGCCTTTATTCATAGCAGAGGTGTTCTAGCCCTCGGACCACTTCCCTGGCCCTCCTCTGGATCCGCTCTAACTGGTCCATATCTTTTTTGTACTGGGGACCCCAGAGCTGGATGCAGTGCTCCAGGTGGGGTCTCATGAGAGTGGAGTGGAGAGGGAGAATCACTTCCCTCAACCTGCTGGCCACACTTCTTTTGATGCAGCCCAGGATATGACTGGCTTTCTGGGCTGCAAGTGCACATTGCCGGCTCATGTCCAGCTTTTCATCTGCCAGTACCCCCAAGTCCTTCTCGGCAGGGCTGCTCTCAATCCATTCCTCCCCTAGTATGTACTGATACTGGAGTTTGCTCTGACCCAGGTGCAGGAGCTTGCACTTGGCCTTGTTGAACTTCATGTGGTTCACATTGGCCCACTCCTCAAGCCCTTCAAGGTTCCTCTGGATGGCAATCCCTTCCCTCAAGCAAATCAACTGCATCGCTCAGCTTGGTGTGATCTGCAAACTTGCTGCTGGTGCACTCAATCCCACTCTCCATGTCATTGATGAAGATATTAAATTCTGCAGCATGAAGAAAACACACAAAACACATTACATCACCTTACCCATTTAAATTTTTTCTAGCTTTATAAATGCTAATAGCTACTCACTAGAAGGCACTCTAGATGAGTAGCTTTAAGGAAAACTGCCATATGGAATAAAACTGAACATTGTAGCACACCTCTCTGCTTCCATAAACAAACCCCGGCCAACATAGTGTCCTTTTGGACTAGTGTATCAGCTGCCTGTGTGTTTGAAGTAAGATACAGAGATCTTGATTTGCTCAAGCTTTTTCTCCTTTATATGCAGAAACTTCAACCTCTTCAACTCTCATTTGGATCCAGAGGCTATGGTAATCTTTCCTTACAGATGTAGACACAACCAGTCACTCTTGAAACTGTTTTTATTCCCCAGACTCTAAATCTGTATCAGTAGACCATCAGCTTCCCATCTTGCACAAACATAAGATGCAGACACTTGTTCCACTTCCAACATACCAGCAGATGCATCACAAGTGCAAATAGGACCATATCTTTTTGAATGCATTCCAGATACTTCCCAAGAACTGTCAAGTGCTTTCACTCTCTGGAATCTTATTCAGTAAGTTAGTTTTCTCTTAAGAGTTGCAGAATATTTAAAATATTTTTTAAATTAAAGTCCTTCTTAGTTATCATGTAAGCTGTTTCAAACCAGAATTCATCTACTTCTATCAAGGATTCTATGAAGAGATATACTCGAGTGCATACACAGCGAGTGCAGTGTAGGTGGTTGAAATTGCTGCTCTTGCTTAACTATACTATACTATCCATGCAGCTATGACAAGTGTCCTGAGTGTATTTGCCTCATTGCATACACACAGACTTTCTGTGTAGCACTAATGCTATTACTCTGGCACTACCTGGGGCCACTGAACTTCTGTGAACACACTGTAGAGTTCATCTATGCATGCATAGCAGGCTGCCCACTCAGAATTACAACTGCTGCTGCAAACAAGTTGTCACACAATCCAGACAAAAGTATGAAATCTTCGGGTTCTTCCTGAACTTAATTTCTAAAATAAAAATGAGGATCTATTCAGGGGAATCGAAGTACATGACAGCTATACTTTAAAAGTGAGCAAACTCTAGAATTTCCTCATGCTTAGGCTCAGGGTAATCTAGGGTCTTCTTAGGGGAAAAGGATACTTTTTTTACAGTTTTCCTGCCTTTCCTTGGGAACAGTGTAATGCTCAAACACACTTATTGTAGTTACTCTTAAATTTATTGTGCCCACTTGTTAGGGACTTGGTCTTACATCCTTGCAGGTCATGAGTTCCTTAGGCTTATGGTGGCAGAAACATAATTTCTGGTTTTCATTTCACAGTTCTCAGATTTGTGCGTCTATTTTGGAAGAAATTAAAACCACCTGAAGGAAGTGAGGAGGCTTAATGACTAGAACCATGCCTGGGCAAACACAGGAATGGCACACTCAGCAGGCTGCAGGTTCTTTCCAAGTGGGATTTGATGGTGCTTTCTCAGCATTAACTTCTAAGAAGGAGCTGGCTGAAATAAGACACAGCATCTCCCTCCTTAGTTCTTTCCTTGTGAGCCAAAGAGGGTGACGGTGCAGATTTTCCAGCCTTATTAGTCAGCCAGAGGTCTGTTCATGCTCCAGTGTTTGGTGTAATCCAGTTCAGGTGTTTGCTGCAGCCTTCAGGATCTGTTTTCACAGGTAAAGGTGACGTCTGAAGACCAGGCTGCCCCGGCCTGCCTGCTCCTGGTGCTCTCAGGGTGGCTGAGTGCACCTGGCCCTGGTTCCCTGTGGTCAGCACTGATCTCTTTGCTGATTCTTAGGAGGCTGGAGACTTCTCAGGACGGCCTTAGGTGGGAGATAGTCTGGGCTGAGCTGCATGAAGGCTGATGGCCCAAAAAATGTCTCAGGCTGGGTGCTGACAAACCTGCTTCCTGCCTGCCCTCCAGCCATGCCGCGCCCTCTGCCCAGCCCGCACAAAGCCCAGGGGAGCAGTCACCCGGTGCGTTTCACAGCTAAGGCTGACACTCCTTAGTGCACACACAGCGAAATGACACCCTCCAACACAGACGGGAGGAGGCAACGCCCGCCTGAGAGACTGTTTGTTTTCTGGCAGCACAGTTAAGTACAGATGTCTCTCCATGTTACAGGCGAAGCACAGGTACCTTTCCAAACATCCCTCACAGACCAGTGACCCTCCTGGGACCATCTGTCCCACTTCACCTCTGATCACTATATTCAGCCATACCAGGAGTCCCTCCAGCTCCATATTTGTTTTCTCCCTGTGGCCAGTGGCTTAGAGAAAATCACAAGGATCATTTTGCTTTTGCATCAAATTTATTTCTTCATTGGTACTGTTTTTCCTGCTTATTCATGAATATATTGACTGCCACAAATCCTTAGGGAACTAAAGTGACTCCTTGTATTGTAAAAACTACCCCACTTAGCCTTCTCCCTATGTTTCCTAACCTACCTTTCCAGCCACAAATTGTGGGACAGTGGAAAAGTGTTCTGACAAAGTCTTGCGTGCCTGTCCTGTTTGTACATACTTTCTCTAACCATCCTAAAACATCCTGTGGGAAGGAGTTCTGCAGAGTAAGTACAAATGAGAAAAAGTATTTCCTGGTGTTCAATTTGAACCCACTACCTGCTAGTTTAATTTTATGCCCTTTTAGTTCTTGTACTGGAGGAGAAAATGGACAGCTGTCCCTGGTCATACTGTGTAGATGTCTTCTCTAGACTAAAGAGTCATAGTTCAGATTTATAATAGCCTTTTTCAAGATGTGAGGAATGAGACTTTCATATTCACAACACATTCAGGTTGTGAGTTCCCTCTGAATCTGTGTAGTGGTGTTATTTTCTCTATTCCTTACCTAATAATGCTTAGCATTAGCTGACACTTTTCCATTAAAAGTCCATCTTCTCCTTCTTGATTTATAACAGTGTTGAAATAATTATATTAATCAAAAAAATATAAAATTAAGGTTGTTTCACCACTTTATATTTATCAACATTATATTCACTCTGTCATTTTGATTGTCCAGTCAGTATCGTAAGGTTCTTCTGCTTCTTCTTTGTTTTTTGTTTTTGTAGTTGGCTCTCATCATTACTGTTCTGAGCAAGCTAGCATTATGAGCAGTTTGCTGTCTGCATGACCACTCATCCCCTTTATGGGTTGTATCTGAATATGTTGAATACGTTGGTCTCGTATCCAAGAATGAATGGAACTCTGGGAGCATTTCCTTAAAATGAAAGGCTAAAGACACTACTGAAATAGTTAAGAGCAGGTACATAGGTGAATTGAGCACACCAAAATGGAGGTATATAGTGGACTGCTTTTTATTTTAAGAGAAAAAAAGATAGAATGAGAATTAGAGTGGGAAGATAAATCTAGACAATTCAGACTACAAATAAGGCTACATATGTAGACTATAAAGATGATTTTCTATTGGAATACTTTGCACAGGGATCTGTTAGATTCAGCTGCTATCCTCATATTAAGACCATATTTTTTCCTGTTGTATCGTGCAGCTCTACTAGGAGTTATAGTTTGAAGCAGAAGTAACTTGTGGGAGCTTGAGGCACGAGTAACAAAGCACTGATCTGTGCTATGCAGGTAGTCAGATAAAGTCCACTCAGGCTTCATCTTGAAACTAATCTAGCTTTATACTTACAGCTATTAATGAGAGTGATAGTATGGGGCTGAAGTCTTTTTTTCTTCCACATCCATGGCAATCCCTTCCATTTTGGGAGCAGAAGTGTTGGATGGCAATGACAATAGCAGCCACTTTCACCCTCTATACTCACAGTTCCTATTAATGTAACTTTGCATGAGTGGTCAAGGACAGCCACGCTCTTTTTTGATTATGAGGAAGCCTATGTTGGCATGTCAGTGCTGGGGCCCCAGGAAAAGTATGTCCGAGCATTGACATTAATTGAGGGTCAGAAGCCAAAGTGCTTTGGAGTTCTTTGCAGATCAATAGGATATTATTTATTGAGTTGTATTTGTGGCACAACAAGCTTTTCTTCCAAAAATTGGTTAAAATCAAATTTGTCTTTAGTCTCAAATAATAGGTTCCCTACAGACAATTGTCAAATATTGAATATGAGCCCCTTCAGCTCAGATTTTTCCCAACATCAAGCGATTGAAGAAGCAATCATGTCCCTTGGTTTTTATTTCTTCATGGATCTCATGAAGACTTGTCTGACTTCTGACCATGTTACAACAGCAGGTTACCCTTATACTTGCCTGCATTCCGTTCATACCGTGCTTCTATTCATATGCTGAGGTGATTATAACACTCAATTTATAAGGATTCAGAGGGTGCAGTTGTATACATGCATATGCTTTTTGGTTTAGTGCCATATTACACACAGTAAATAATTCCAGCATTTGGAAATGAGTTTTAATGGAGCCCAAATAATAACCAACAGCATTGTTCTTTAGAGGGGAAAAAAAGAAAAAAAAAGGTAGCTTTGAAACAAAAGACAAATTTAAGCTTAGCAATTGGCAGCCTAAAAAAGAAAGTTGGGCATTCTGTTAGATGCATCATCCTTGTTCATCACAGTGCTGCCCGATTTGATTTGTTCTTTATTTTGCCCAAAAACATTTCTGTAAAAGTAATGCTTAAGTGATTACCGCCTTTGCCTAATTTAAGGCTCCCCATCTGTTCTGAATGAACTTTCTCCAACATTACTCTGTGTGCTTTGAATCTCTTCCCTTTTGATTTTGCCATCATGAACCCCCAGCTCTCACCATTTATGGGCATGGATGTGTCACTGGAGTGAAACTGCTCTCATTGCTCGTTATTCTTTTCTTACAGCTCTCCCTCCCCTCATGGCTCGTCGATCTCAAAGCTCCTCACAGGGGGACAATCCCCTTGACCCTAACTATCTTCCCCCCCATTACAAGGAGTATTACCGCTTAGCTCTGGATGTGCTTACTGAAGAGGGCAAAGAAAGTTACCAACGCTTCCTTGCAGAGGAAGCAGCCCCTGATTTTCTTTGCAACTCAGAGGTGGATCACATCATACAGAATCTCCAGAAACCCCAGTATGCCAATCAGGAAGGTAGCACAGACACCGCAGGTGACAATGACATGGATGGATCCTCTGGGACTTACTGGCCCATGAACTCAGACCTCGCTGTTCCTGAGCTTGACCTGGGCTGGCCAATGGTCTTTGGGTTCAGGGGAACAGAGGTGACAACCCTCGTGCAACCACCACCCCCGGACAATCCCAGCATTAAGGAGGAGGCTCGCAGAATGATTCGAGCAGCTCAACAGGTGAGACAGTGAACAGCGCAACTAGAGCTCTATATAAAATTGTATGTGTGCGAAAGATGAATCAAAATGCATCAGGTTCTCTGCTAATTCCCTTAACTTGGCTCCCAGAACCTGACAGAGGGGAAGGATTATTCTAAAACTACCGTTTACTGCATCAAAGCTAGTCTCTGCTCTCATGGAAAAGCATGTAAGGCCATGCTAAAATATACCAAGAGTTCACAGAATCAGAGAATAGTTGAGGTTGAAAGGGACCTCTGGAGACGGTCTAGTCCAGCCCCCCTGCTCAAAGCAGGATCAATTAGAGAGGGTTACTTAGGACACGTCCTTGAGTATCTCCAAGGATGGAGACTCCACAACCTTTCTGGGCAACCTGTTCCAGTGTTCAATCACCCTTACAGTAAAAGAGGTTTTTCTTATGTATAGCTGGAATTTCCTATATTTCAATTTGTGTCTTGTCCTTTCACTGGGTACCACTGAGAAGAGTTTGGCTCCATCTTCATTACACCCTTCCATCAGGTGTTTATACTCGCTGATAAAATAATTTCGAGTTGGGAAGGACAGGGAGATAGAGCTTTGAAGCTACTTCCCATATTATCAGCATATAGATGCAGCTATATAGTGGCTGACTGAACGTTGGCCAAGAAGTTTTCTAAAAATGGCACGGGTGTGTTGGAGGGGGTGAGCAGGTAGTGGCCAAGCAGCTCAATACAACCTTCGTGTGGTTACGTGACCAAAAAAGTACCTGCTATCATTGGATTAATGAGTAAGGGAACGCTCAGTGGCAGTGAGGTTTTTCCCTCACCTCTCACCCTCATATACAGAATATGCACCTTAGCAATTCTGTTTCCAGTTCTGGGGCCCACAATGTTTAAAGGAACCTTTAAATGGGAAGGTTCCTCTTTAAAAAGAAAGTTGAAATGGAGACAGTGCAGCAGTGCAGCTTTGGAATGTGAGGTGCTGGGGAACGTGATCAGTCAGGGCATAAGCAGGCACAGATCGCTGATGTCTGTCTTGCATTCTTTTCCTAGGTGGTAGCCATAGTGATGGACATTTTCACTGATGTGGATCTGCTGTTTGAGGTGTTGGATGCTGCTGCTCGCAGAGTGCCTGTGTACATCTTGCTGGATGAAATGAACTCTCAACTTTTCCTTGATACAGCTGCTAAATGCAGAGTCAATCTTAACTATGTGGAGGTGAGCAAACCAAAGACCTGCCCTGCCCCTAATTTGCATCCTGAAGGGGATACGTCCTGGGACACAGAGGGCTGTTATGACAGTAAAAACCTGAGAAAGGGGAAAATGGGCCAGAGCCTAGTGAAAGATGAGTATGAAGAAAGCTAGAAGAGCTGGCACAACAATACAGGACTGAAGGCTGAGGTCACACTAATAAACGGGTTTATCTATCCATTGTGTATGCAGACAGACTCACTAGAGCTGAAGTATAAAAATGGTGGCAGGATGGAAGTTAAAAGAGCAAGGGGAGGAAGGAGGGGCAGGGGGAGGGAAGTAACAGCTTCCAACTGAGTCAGTGCTTGTCTGGTTTGCAGTTCCTAAGGGTGAGGACAGTTTCTGGCCCAACCTACTACTGCCGCACAGGGATGTCCTTCAAAGGCCATCTGAAAGAGAAATTCCTCTTGGTGGACTGCATGGTGGTGCTGAGTGGCAACTACAGGTGAGAAGCCCTGCAATGTTACATGTCCCAGTTTCAGTGAGAAAGAGGCTGGTTAATTGGTAAAGCAGTGCTTTGGCACTTCCAAATGAACATCAGTGACAAAACTTTTTCTCACTGAAGGATACTGAGCAGCAATTTTCAGGAAAAATACACCATTTTGCAACTGAGGTAGATACACCAATTAAACAAGCCCTCAAGCCCAGACACCTGAAGCCAAGCTTCCTTCACATCAAGAGTGTAAACGATCTGTAAAAAAGATACAGTAATTATAAGGTGTTGTGGGCTAACCCCAGTAGGCAGCTAAGTCCCACACAGATGTTCGCTCACTACTCCCAGCAGGATGTGGGAGAGAATCGAAAGGGCAAACGTGAGAAAACTTGTGGGTTGAGAAGATGACAGTTTAATAGTTAAAGCAAACCTGCACACGCAAGCAAGGCAAAATAAGGAATCAATTCACTACTTCCCATTGGCAGGCAGATATCTAGCCATGTCCAGGAAAGCAGAGCTTGACTTGGGAAGGCAAATGCCATAACGCTGAACGTCTTCCTTCTTCCTGCACAGAATCACAGAATGGTTGAGGTTGAAAGGGACCTCTGGTGGTCATCTGGTCCAACCGCCCCCGCTCCTGCTCAAGCAAGGCCACCTAGAGCCAGTTGCCTAGGACCGTGTCCAGACGGTTTTTAAATATCTCTAAGGAGGAAGACTCCACATGGTCCCTGGGCAACCTATTCCAGTGCTCAGTCATCTGCACAGTAAAAAAGTGTTTCCTTATGTTCAAACGGAACCTCCTGTGTTTCAGTTTGTGCCCATTGCCTCTCATCCTGTCACTGGGCACCACTGACCAACCCTAATCCAACAACTCCCTTCAAAGCAGAATAGTTAAAGAGACCAAGGAGTAGGCCTTTACGTTTCAAGAGCAAGTTACTTGTATGGAATTACCGATGCCTTTATTGTTAATAACTGTACTATACCCATGTTATGCCCGAGTATCTCAATCAAGGGGTATATGTTGTATCCCATTTTCTATTGTTAGACCAAAGCATATCTTGCATCCTTGTTCATAACCAAAATCTACTCCAGTCTGTCACTATCTCCTCCCCCACTGCAGCCTCAAAAACTCCCTCAAATAACATCATATAGGAAGGCAAACATAAACCTTTTTTATGCTGATATTAGAAACCTTTTGTAGTTCAGTCTGAAAGTACTCATCTATAGTTTACTGGCAGCTGTCCAACATCCCTGCTCGAAGTGAAGCTATCTTCAAAGTTACGTAAGGTTGCTTAGGGCCATGTCCAGTTGGGTTTTGAGTATCTCCAGGGCAGCTGCTCCAATGTTTGACTACCCTTGTTGTGAATAATTTTTTTCTTTATAGCTCATTGATATTTCTCTTGCTACAATTGTATCTGTTGCCTTGTATCCTGCGGTGTACCTCTGGGAAGAGGCTGGCTCCATTTTCCTTCTAACCACCCTTTATGTAGTTGAGGACAGCAATCAGCTTATTGCCCCCACCCCCCACTCCTGCCATCCTTAGCATACTTTTCTTCAGGCTGAACAAGCCCAGCTCTTCCAGCCTTGCCTCGTACCTAATATACTCTATCCTGCTATCCATCTTGGTAGCCCTCTGCTAAACTTCCTCCACTTTGTCAACAGCTTTCTTGTACTGGGAAGCCTAAAACTGGGAAACCATGAACCAGTATATGCTAGAGGCCACCCAGCTGGAAAGCAGCTTGGCAGAAAAGGATCTGGGGTTCCTGGTGGACACCAAGTTGAACACGAGCCAGCAATGTGCCCTTGCCACAAAGAAGGCAAATGGTGTCCTGGGCTGCATTAGGCAAAGCATTGCCAGCAGGTTGAGAGAGGTGATCCTTCCCCTTTATTCAGCACCGGTAAGGCCACACCTGGAGTACTGTGTCCAGTACAAGAAAGATATGGACATACTGGAGAGAGTCCAGTGAATAGCCACGAGGATGATGAAGGGACCAGAGCACCTCATATGTGAGAAAAGGCTGAGAGAGCTGGGACTGTTTAGCCTAGAGAAGAGACGGCTTGGGGGGGATCTTATTAATGTATATCGATACCTGAAGGGAAGGCGCAAAGAGGATGGATGGAGCCAGGATCTTTTCAGTGGTGCCCAGTGGCAGGACCAGAGGCAATGGGCACAAACCGAAACACCAAAGGAGGTTCCATTTGAACATAAGGAAACACTTTTTTACTGTGAGGTTAACTCAACACTGGAATAGGTTGCCCAGGGACCTTGTGGAATCTCTCTCCTTAGAGAGATTAAAAAACCATCTGGACATGGTCCTGGGCAACTGGCTCTAGGTGGCCTTGCTTGAGCAGGGGCGGGGGGGTTGGACCAGATGACCGCCAAAGGTCCCTTCCAACCTCAACCATTCTGTGATTCTGTGAAAACTGGACTCAGTACTCCAGATACAGTGTCACAAGTGCTGATTAGGGGGAAATAATCGCTTCCATTGACCTGTTGGCTGCACTTTTACTACTGCATCCTTGTATGTGTTGAGCCACCATCGCTGCAAAGGCACTGCCATCTTTTTTCATCTTGTTGCCTGCCAGACCCCCCAAGTCATTTTCAGCCAAGCTGCTTTCTAGATAGTCATCCTGAGACTGTATTGGTGGATGGGGTTGTTCCGTCCCAGGTGCAAGATTCTGCATTTGCCTTTGCTCAATTTCATTAGGTTCCAGTCAGCACTTCTCCCCAGCCTGTTGAGGTCCCCCTGACAGGCACATCAACTGTGCCATCCCTCCATTCTGGTGTTATCTGCAAGCCTGCTGAGGGTGCACACTGTCCTGTTGTCCAGGTCATTAATGACAGTGTTAAAGACTATTTCCCCAAGACCTGACCCCCAAGGAACACCACTTAATAACTGTCCACCAGTCAGACTTCAAATCACTGACCACCACTCATTAAACCTGACAGTCCAACCAATTTCCCGTTTACTGTGTGGCACACTCATTCAGTCCGCAGTGTTCCAATTTGGCTACAACGATACTTAGGTAAAGGCCATGTGGAAACCCTTGCTAAAGTCAAGAAAAACCTCATCATCTGCTGTCCCTTTGTCCACACAGCCAGCCTTCTCTTTGTAGAAGGCAATCAGTTTGGGTCAGGCATGGTTTGCCCATGGTAAATCCCTGCTGTCTGATCCCAGTTGTCTTTCTGTTATTCCTGTGCCTGGAAATGGCTTCCAGGAAGATTTGCTCCACAATTTTCCCTCAGACTGAAGTAAGGCTGACTTGCTGTAGTTCCCTAGTTGATCCTTTTGCTCTTTTTAAAGATGGGCACAACATTTTAGTTATAAAAACCAACTGCAACCCAAAGAAATTGCAGGAACATCTACTTCATATAAGGATTATCATCAGCTCGCTCTCTTACTGTTGTTACTACTGACTGGCTTTTTTAGAACAGAAGTCATTTATTGCCTTGTAAAATCCTCTGCAAAGATGTGATGCCAAATAATTTCATAACTATGAGGCTTGGGAACAATACTGTGTAATGAATGGCTGCCTGAGCAGTAAATAGTATCAGGAGTATTTTCTTCAGGCAAGCAAATGGTTCTAATGTAAAGTGGTACAATCGAGTTACTTGATGCTAATACGCTATCATTACTTCTATTTCTCTTTGTAGTTTTATGTGGTCTTTTGAGAAGATTCACAGAAGCATTGCACACATCTTCCAGGGGGAGCTGGTGGCCAGCTTCGATGAAGAATTCAGAATTTTGTTTGCACAGTCAGAACCTCTTGTTCCTCCAGCCAATGTCTTGGCAAAGGCAGAGAACACATTTGCCATGACTCCCTTTGGCAATAACATGCCTTTCTTTCAAAAAAAACCACCCCTGATGTTCCAGAGGGATGACAATCTTTTTCCCTCCTTTATGGACAGAGTTGATCCAGACAGGTACTTCCTGTCAAATTTCAGGCGGGATGACATGTTGCGCCATACTGTGGAGGGGTCGGCCATGCGAATGTATAAGAAGGTAGAAATGGAGAATTCTCAGGTGGATCCTGTCAGGGGTTTTCTCCGTTCCAAGCAGTTGGAGTTGGATGCTTTTAAGAGACACAGTTTTGCAGAAGGAACATTTGAAAATTTTGCTTCTTCTAAACAGTATGCCAGGCAGATGTTCATGAACAATATGGATGAATTTAAAATCCAGTCTAGTCATTTTCAGAAGGATCAGTTCTACCAGTACCAGTTTGAACATCCCCATCTTTCTGGCAGACCTCAGGGACTCTTTGAGAGAATCCGAGGTGGTAGGCCAGGATTCAATGAACTGGAAGACTATGGAGAGGGACCCAGATACCCTGAACTTGAACCCAATTTTCCACAGGAGGGTTTCCCCTTAAGGCTGGATTACGTACCTTCAAATTCTTCCAGGGAAGTGAGACATGGCTCTGATCAGCTGAATCCTGCAGGCAATAGCCCAATGGGAATGATGTTAAGAAGGCAGAATATAGGACAGAAATTTATTTGTCAGACTTCTCCTACACAGAAACAAAGCCTGGAACAACGCCTGTTCTTACAAGACAAAGATGAAGACCAAGATGAAGACAAGAACACACAGGAAAATAGAACAGGTTTACGTAACTGGAGGATTTCTTCATACCTTAGTGCATACCAGTCCGAACCAGAAGAAGGTCTTCCAATGCCTATGGAATCAGAGGCATATAATGATGTTCTTGGGGATACCGTCACAAAGCACCCCACTGACCTCATCCCAGCATTCAAATCCCCTATGTCTTTTAATAGCAAGTCACTGGGAATTGAAAATGCCAAAGAATTTGCAGATCCCGATAGAGTAGGTGAAGAAACCCCTATAATGAAACAAGATGCCTTTAGGTCCAGAATAAATCCTTTGATTCAGAGGAGCTCAAGACTCAGGTCCTCTCTGATTTTCAGTGCTGCCAAGTTAGATCAGCCTAACACCACAATAGAAAAGGTTCAGATGATCCAAAAAGAACAAATGTCCAGTGAGTTGACAAAAGACAATGAAACTATAAAGACAGCCGCCTCATCTAAAGTGGCAGAACTTTTAGAGAAGTACAAAGCTGTGGGCAAAGACACAGAGCGAGCTACAGTCACTCATACCAAAGCTGTTTCCAGTTATCTACAGGAAGAATCACAGAACACAGAGAAGAAATGTACCAAATCTGTGCAATATAAGATTCTGGAGAGTAGGGTACTAGACTCCAAAGACTCCTGCAGTACTTACAAAGTGCATGGAGAGGCTGACAGACCATTCGGAATGGCCTCATCAACCCCACAGCTTGCTGACACATTGAGTAAAGATCCCCTAGCACATATTAGCACTAAGGTGGACAAATTATCATCTCGGTTTTACTCCATAGAGAATAAATCTGCTCTTCCAGAGAAGGAGAGTCTTATATTTGTAGGAGACACTCAGAAACTGACTCTTCCAGAGAAGAAGGAAAGAGTGACATTCAAAGAAGACACGCAAAAATTAGTCAATACAGAACTGAAGAAACCACAGGTTAGGACAAGTACCACATCAGTTCTTGAAAACTTATCTAGAAGTCAAGGTTCTGACAGCTCTCTCAATAAATCTGAGGAAGACTGTTCAAAACAAGAACAAAATCCAATGGAATTTTTAAGAAAAGGGTCACTACGGCTGAAGCAGCTTTTGAACCCAAAAGGTGAAAAGCAATTGGAGGAGGAATCCACTTCTGAGAGTGGAAAATCTGACAAGCAGGCTGTGGTTCTCAAACGATCTTCCATAGGAGATTGTCAGGAAATGATGGAGGAAGAAAAAAACCATAAATTTGCAACACCACTTCCTCCCAAAAGCAGCCAGCCAACACAGGGGAGATTTCCTTCATCCACAGCTAACATCCTGTACAGCAGCAACCTCCGTGATGATACCAAGGTGATTTTGGAACAAATCTCTGCAAACAGTCAGAAGAACAGAGCTGAACTGGCCAAGCAACTACCATCCACTAGTAATCCTGATCTTTCTAAGTCAACTACAAGCTTGGAAAGGAAAGGTGAGAAGGAGAAAAGCTGTAACATCCACAGGTCAGAGAGCTTTGGGAGCCAGAAACGAAATCTTCAGCGGCAACCATCAGAGGATAGAGATACCCTTCTGAAAAAAATGGAGAATATGCGGAAGGAGAAGCGAGTCTACAGTAGATTTGAGGTCTTCTGCAAAAAGGATGAACATACAAGTCAAAGTGAAGAGGAATATGACACAGATGCCAAAGACAAGAAGATGGGAAAATTCATGCCCAAAATCCTGGGGACCTTCAAGACCAAAAAATGATCATAGAAATACTATTTAATTCCATATAATCACTGACTGTCAAAGGGGAATGAGGAATTAACTTGTTTATGATGGCTATAAGCATCATAGGCAATACTCTTCATGGTTAGTGAGTGGAAATGTGTTCAGCATTAGACTCTTATCGCACAAATTGCCCAATAAAGTCATGTGGTATCAGGCAACCTTATCACAGTATGTTTCAAATAAAATTATTAAATTGCCAAGATGCTTAAAACAAAGAAATAAAGTAAGAGTCTCTTTATGTTATGCTCAGGGAATATTTTCAGCAGACAAAACAATTTCAATTTCAGAAGGAAAGAATAAAAAATAAAGAATTCAATTTCTGAGTTCAGTCCAGGAAAGAAAAATACACACAGACACAAACACACACGTGCGCATGTGCATTAACTGGAAAAAGTGTTTAAAAACCATTTGTTTCTCAGGTACAGTTATCTTTTCTTTATATCTTATAACGAATCAAATACTGGAGGCACCTTTTTGAAGGTTTACAGGAGAAAAAAATATTATAAACAACTTTTTGCCCTTATCTATGGTTATGGTCTTGTCTAGCAGTACATGGTCAGCTTTCATATTTACCATTTTCCAAGCCTATTGATTCTGGTTTGTTATTGGTTTGTTTCCTTATGTGTAATGGAAGTATTGCTTTAGGGGGTGAGCTGAAAGCAGCAGCTGAAAGGCCATAAAAAAGGAAATTGCCATGCTATTAATGGAGAAAGACCTGTTTTTAGGACTCCTTTTCAGCTGAGTCAGGAGTTTAATTAAGCATCTAAAATGCTGTCTTGGCTAAGTAGTAACTTCCTTGACAATGTAACTCCAATTCATGAAGTGATTGTGCGGAGGAGGGCACGTTCATTTGTTAGCACATCTTTCCACGTGAAGACAAGGAAAGAAGGGACTCATAACAATGGAAGGAATAAGGCTGCTGGAATTTTCAAGCTCAGAAGTGTTTTATCTCATGTAACTTTCTTGTAGTAGTTTGGTACCAAGCTTAACCATGCAGCTTTAAAACAGTTCAGATTAGCCTGTAGGTTCATGCTGTTGTGTTATAGTGTCTTGCAGGACAGAAGGTAGAGACAGAGGCTATCAAGAAAATGCTGTACATCATGTTTAGTTACTTAGCTGTTTGGGTTTTTTCCCCAGCTTGGACTGTCTCTGCTTGGCATCCATCAGGATTGCCAAATTGGGATTTTTTTTTTCCTGATCTTTGTGCTGTAGTCTAAAGAGATGACAGGGAAGAATGCTCTCACATGGAACTAGTCTTCTGAATTTCCCATTCCCATTAGCTTGAGTTTCATGATTACCAACTTGTGACACTAGCTGCAAGCTCAGCAAATCAGTTCAGGTACATGGCTGACAGATGGAGGCAAGAGGCTGCATTGGTTCCTGAAGGTAACTTTAGTAGGATCTCTAAAACTTTAGCTTGTTTTTAGGATGCCAGCTCCCATGGTAACAGGTTTTATATAATTTAGCAGGCTTTGTATAATTTATATATATGTAACAATTAATTATTATTTTACTGTTTGTTGAAAACCTTGGGAAATGAATGTGCGGGAAGATAGATTGTCTGATCTGAAAAAAAATTAAGCTGATTTCCATATTAATACATATGGTGGTAAAAATCTGCAAAAATCAAGAGGAATTATCATTTTAACATGAGGAGGTAAACCTAGAAATAAAGTTGAGAAGAAAAAAGAAAAAAAAAAAAAGGAGGAATGAAGCGGCCAAAATTGGAAAAAAAGCTGAAATTGATTTCTTATGCTTATTCCATATTGTATAAGTGTATACCATTTCAGATACAACCCGTAATCTGTTACCTATGTACAAATTCTTAAATGAATGCTGTATGTATACTTATTTTGTCTGCTCTTAGTAATGAATCAGATCCAGTTATTGGTGGGTTCCAAAATGAACTGTAATGATCAATACAGTTGTTCTCTGCCAGATGATACAGATAGAGATTATTTTACTCTAGAGAGGAAGATAGGGCTAGCATATATATAATAGGATATATACCTATATAGCCTATTTTGTGTAATTCTTACTCACATCATTCCATATCTGCTCCAGCATCGTTCTGTAACAGACAAGTTAGAAATATTTCTATAGTCACAGATTACATTAACATTTTAGAATTTTGCTGTACTTGTTTAGATTTTTAGAATTTTATCTTGCTCAGCATGATGCAGTGTAGAAGTATGTTCCTGACCAGAACTAGAATGACTCATCTCTTTTAGTGATACGTTGATTACCAGATGTTCTAGGTGTATACAAATATTGCAGAATAACTAATTCACTTGGTAATAACAGAAGCCATTTCAAGAATAAAAAGTTAGTGTTACAGCCCATCACCTCTCAGTCTGAGACTAGGTTCACAGAGGATCTTAGACATTGTGTGGTATCATCAAATTGCTAGGTGCTAGGCTTTCAGTGGAAGTCACAACCCTGAATTAAGCAGTAGGCTGCCTTTTCTGTGCATGAGAACTGGCATCTTAGACTCACAAGAGCCAACATGCTGCACAGAGCACTGCCTACACAACATGTTCACCCTGTCATTGCCATTTCCTATATCTACCTGTAGCTGAGATAGACAGGAAATGCCTATTTTATGAATATACCAGAATAAACCAGGACTTCCCTGTGAGCTGCATTCCCAGCTCCCTAGTATTACACAACTTAAGTGACCACACCTGGTACCAGAAGTGAATGTACTATTTTTTTACTTAACTAGCCTTTGGTATTTAGGTACTAAAAGATAAAATGGATATCCTATCAATGGCAGTGGTACTCACATGTTGGAATTTAGTGCCTGAATCCCCTCTGTAACTATAGTCCCAACATTCTGGAATAACAATCATTTATCATAGGTGAAGTAAAATTTCAGGGACAGAGACTTCTTAGAAGAACTTCAAGTTAAAGAGGAGAATGTATCAAAAATCAGCATTAAAACAGGAATATAGTTTTAAAGTTTACTATAGTCCCACTGTTGCCTGATTACAACTTCATGATGTTTCAGCAATAGTATCTCTTGGAACATTGCTTTCTGAAAGCAAAAAAAAAAAATTACCATATTATTCATTGAACAAGATACCTCTGTATTTTTCCCTTTCACACACAGCAAACATTGATTGAAAGATAAAGGTTTTCTGTAGTGCAATATAAAGTATTTGTTATTACAATATTTACAATATTACATGGTAGGTAAGCTATTAAATATTGTAGCAGAACCCACCTATATTTAAAATGCTTTTCTACTTGATATTAATGAAAAGAAGCCACCATTGATTATGTTCATTTACCCCAGAAGAGTCACAGAAATAAGTGGAAAACAAAATGAAGGGCTTTAAGATTATCTGTGAAGAGTTTAGTCTTCTTGGTCTTCAGAGAATAGTTATTTACCTGTTCTGCTCAAAAAAAAATCCGCATTTAGGCAGTGCACCTGAAACTGCTAAAGAATCACAGAATGGGTTGGAAGGGACCTTCAAAGATCATCTAGTCCAACACCCCTGCCTTGGGCAGGGACATCTTTCACCAGATCAGGTTGCTCAGAGCCCCGTCCAACCTGACCTTGAACACTTCCAATGATGGGGCATCCAAAACTTCTTTGGGCAACCTGTTCCAGTGTTTCACCACCCTCAGCGTAAAAAATTTCTTCCTTATGTCCAATCTAAACCTACCCTCTTTCAGTTTAAAACCCATTGCCCCTTGTCCTGTCACTACAGGCCTTGGTAAAAAGTCTCTCTCTGTCCTTCTTATAAGCCCCCTTTAAGTATTGAAAGGCCACAATAAGGTGTCCCCAGAGCCTTCTCTTCTCCAAGCTAAGCAACCCCAACTCTCTCAGCCTTTCTTCATAGGAGAGGTGTGGCCCTTGGACCATTTTCTTGGCACTCCTCTGGACCTGCCCTAACAGGTCCATGTCTGTCTTATACTGGGGACCCCAGAGCTGGATGCAGTACTCCAGGTGGGGTCTCATGACAGCCGAGTAGAGGGGGAGAATCATCTCTCTTGAAATGCTGGCCATGCTTCTTTCAATGCAGCCCAGGATACGCTTGGCTTTCTGGGCTGTGAGCGCACACTGCTGGCTCATATCCAATTTTTCATCCGCCAGTACCCCCAAGTCCTTCTCTGCAGGGCTGGTCTCAATCTCTTCATCCCCCAGCCTGTATTGATACTGGGGGTTGCCCTGATGCAAGTGCAGGACCTTGCACTTGGCCTTGTTGAACCCCATGAGGTTCACATGGGCCCCGAATATGTCTGAATATGTCTACAGGCCCTGAATAGTCTGAATATATCTAAATACATTCAAGTATCAGAATATTGCAGTTTTCTGTAATTTTTGCAATAAATTCAAATGAGGAATATGAACTGACAGTATTAATTGTTCTCACGGTATGGGAGGAAATAGTGCCGTGCCCTTGTCTGGTAAGACTGGAAGGCAAAGGGATTACATTCACTTTCCTCTTGGTTCGTCCAGAGGAAAGTAGTACATTGTTCCATGCAATGAATAAAGCATATCCCTTCAGCTGGGGTAACTGTCAAACGCCTGTTGTATTTTGCTCTCACTTGCTGTTACTGGCTAAGTTAGGGGACTGATGAGATGAACTGTACTTCACCTGGTTAGAACACTTCCATATTCACTGCTCATGCTGTTGGGAGGAATTTGATATTGGAAGACTCTGCAGTGCGGATTTACATATGGTTCCATAGGCCTGGGAGTAACTACCCATTGATGCTTTCGGATCACCAGCAGCTCCCATATTTGCAGTAATCTGGAACATCTTTTTACTGGACTTCAGAAGAGGATGAACATCTTTGCTGTGCAATTGAGTATTTCTTGGATTCTGTGTGAGAAAGAAAAGCCAAGATAGTTAGTAACCTGTAATCAACTTTCTAAAATACAAATAAGGAACACAGATTTTGCTTCAGCTGAGGAGTAGGACAGATCATGAATGTTATATGAATAATAAACAAAACAGACTGTTTTGTAAGATCAAGAATAGGATGGTGAGAACGATGTGAGGGAGAAGGGCTTAAGAACGGGTGTATCAAGAATGAGCTAGTGGCACTGGAGCAAGACACGACAAACTAATCCTGCACTGGAGCAAAAGCCCAAAGGCCTGTTTGGCTAGTATCTTGTTTTCAACAGTAGTGAATGCTTTAAATATATGCACAAAAGACAGATCATCATCATCATTCCCCAGTATATCCTCCTGGCTTCTACCAACCAAATGGCTTGGTGACTTTCTGAGTTGGAAGCTGCATATGGATACTGTGTTGATCAGCCCCTGTGAGGAAAAGTTAATAATACATTAATACATTACAATACATTTGAATCTGCAGTTCAAGAGGAGAGCTGTTTCACTGCAGCTTATGCTTTGTGAACCTCTACAGTTAACTGAAAGGCAAGAGTTTCCACTCACTATTGTGGCACTGGCTGCTGTCACCCCAGCCATTACAGGAGTCTTTCCTGGTCAAATGGCTGAGAACAAGTGTTTCATGAGCCTAACAGGATATTGAAAATGAATGCAGACTGAATGCAGAGCAAACTGGAATGTCAGAACTTTTCAGCTCCTGCCGAGGCTGAATGAGAGAGATGGAGAAGTCAACATTCACTTAACATAAGATCAGCCACAATGCTGATGACCTTCTACCACAATATCCTGTCTCTGACACTAGTCATTATTAGCCTCTTGGGGAAAAAATATAAAGCACAGGGCGTGTGTAGGGTGATCTTCTCCCTATTATGCTCTTCCAGTAACAAAGTTGGTCACAATTACCTAAAGATTCTTCAAAATGCATTGTTCATGTGTACATCTGCACATGCAGCAATCTCTACAATCTCATATTGTGGAATAAATGGTTCCACACTTGTGGAATAAATGGTTCCTCTCACTCTCAAAACATTTTGAATGGGATTCCAAAGCAGACGGGCTGAAAGATGGGTTGCAAGTGTGCATGTGGACATACTTGTAAGTTACTGGCAATCATGTCTTCTTTTAGCAGTTATTCATATGTATTTTCATATCAATCACAACAGTAAGAAGAGATCCAGTAGGAACAAGCTTGACTCTTCAGTGTCTGCAGCTTGTTTCTAGCTTGAAACGGTTCAGATAATTCAGAGCTGTGTTCAAAGAAATAATTTGCTTCAAGGTAAATGTGATATTGTATGCTGACACAAAGCAGGTGATCCCACCCAACTCATCTTTGATAGTGGTGTCTGTCAGAAGTCCCTTCACACAACTGTGCTCAGCATACATTTTGAATGGTTTGGAGCTCCAGCACATAGACTCTCAAGTATTCTTTTGTGGGGATGTGAGAAAGTCGCACGACAAACAAGTCAATCTTTAGTGTCACAAAAAAGGTAATCTGTGGTGCCTCCTTCCATATTCTTCCTCTGCCATAAGCTTCCTCTGATCACCTTGTGTTGGCTAGACTCTCCTTGGGCTAGTCAGCAGACAACTAGCTCAGGAAAAAGAAAAAGCAGGGGCAAGAAGGTCATTTAAGAACCCAATGAGGATAAGAACTTTTACAAGGAAGCGTGGCCAAGAACAGGGAAGAGAGGAACAGAGGACAGGACTGAAACCTTCACTGTTCAGCAACAGCAATCCATTAGGTTGATTCCAGAGGTAGTGCGAATTCTCCAGTTACGTTTGGAATATGCAACAGTCTCAATTTGGTTAAAAAAGAATGTGCTACCTACACACTTTGGACAGGACAAGCCATCATTGAAGATAATGTAAAAGCAACTGATCTGTGATTCTCAAAGTCAAAGGGAGTTTTTGGTGCTGCTGACAATCTGAACAATGTGATAATCTGAAATGGTGTTCAAATCCGCACTTGTCTGAAGTGATAAAATTGAAGGTAGAATGGAGTCCAAAATTAGCCTGTCCTCTAGAAAAAGGGCAGTGGAAAAAAGTCTTATACCTCAGCACATCTCAAAAGAGGTTGCATTAAAAACTCAAGATGGGAAAAAGAAGTAGAGGCAGAGAATCTGCAGATATTTTTGCTTTTCTTTTTGATTACAGTTAGCTGATATACATGATCCATTACAATTAATCTTTGTGAAAAAAATACTGCTAATGAGGCAGAGACCTAGATTTACAAAAGGGCTGTTTTACTTCATGTTCTCTGAAGTACCTAATTCTCGTACTTAAATTCAACAGTCATTCACAGAACTCCTGCATAAACCTATAGGCACGAAAATACTCTTGCTGCTCAAGTCAGAGATGATAGGGTTTTTTGAAATACTGGGGTTAGACCTAAGACTCTAGGAGAAAGTTAGTGTTTATAAACCCAGACTAGCTGAAGATCAGCATTACATATGCCAGAGATGTAAGGTTTAAGCCACATCTGCAGCCTTGGCATTTCCTGGTGATTACTATAAATGGTCTTCCTCTCAACACTCTGCCTCATGCACAGAACTTAACTCAGGGTCATAAACTTCATTAGTAGACAAAACACCTGAAATGTAGGTATTGCAACACTGAAGACTGCAATATGCAAGTTCCTATATGAATCCACCCCATATTAGAAGCAAGTTATGTCTAGTTATTTCCCCTACTAGCAGAAACTCTTCAGTTAGCACACTCTTCAGCTCTCTAGTAAAGGGAACACACTCTATACAAGCCCAACTACCTTATCAAACTAGGTTACTGGTACCATTTGACTGACACTACATACAAGCAACGAAACTGCAGTGTATATCTTTGTCATAAGTAACTTTAGCTGATAAAAATCTATTAATTTAGTCACGCACAAAGCAATATGTCTTGCCTCTCATTTAAGTATCTTTACAAAGTTGCAGATTAAGATATTTTCTGTCTATAGTAGGACTGCTACTCACATTATAAAGGTTCTGTACACTTGTAGGAGGTAGCTGAGCATTTGCATTTGCCCATGTGGTTTGTCTCCTCAGTTCCCTATTGTTGGAGATTCTGGCCTGTTGAGAAGGTGGTGCAGAACAATTCCTGATCACAGCACCAGAATTTGCATTACCTGCAGAAGGAAAAACATTAAAGTAGGAAAATCATGAGGGGACAGAACACACTGACTGAGGCAGGGACAGAACATAAAAACTGAGTCAGCCCCTGCCACCTCACTTCATCTCACAAACAGAACAAAAACATTCAGAATAAAATTAGAATGTAGTAGCAAAAAAAACAGTTCAAAAGGGCATGGGAAAAGATAACAGCAGTAGAGAAGCAAAGAGAAAACAGAAAGGAACATATTGTCAAGACTGAGGCAGGAAAGAGCCAAAGAGAATGTCATACACTCAAAACTCATTCAACAGTGTTTGTTCCTATGTCATTTTCCTCCCACACTTTCACCCTCTCATTTTGCCATGTAAATTCCCCTTATTTCTTTTTCTCCACTCAATCTCTTTTCTTCTTTCTTTCCCATAATAATGCCTCATGGTGGATTACATCCCACTGTAGGAGGGTAGTACCTACTTTGAACAGCAGTGTGTGTTATGGGATTGTATATCACATTGATCTTTGATCTCTGACATAAAGTTCTTGCTAAATCTTCACTCCAGCTGGATACTTCTGGCTGGACACTAGTTGTAGTTCCAGCATGCACATGCGAAGTTTTCAGAAGAGGCGGTGTTGGTTCCCTCTGGCCTTTCCTGGTAGGTAAAGTAACAGAACTGGAATTTGGAAGAAGTGGCCTGGATTCAGACTGGCTTAGCGGAATGTTTTCCCTCCACACTTGCTCCTTTGGATGGCTATTTAATTTCTTTTCAAGGATCATCTACAGAAAGGAGAAGTTGGTTAGACTTAACACAGCTACACAGCAGAGCAGAGGAACAAAACATAATAACAAAGGGAAAGACTTACAAATAACTGCAATTTATTTCACAGGATAGGTAACAAGTATAATTTTAAAATTAATTTAGGGTTGGAAAGAAAACAGAAATAATATTCTCAGTAGAAAGAAAGAATAGGCTGAACCATTAAGAAAAAGGATTGGGTGAACAGGCAATTTCAATATATCCTGAGGGAGAATACCACTAAATAAAATGGGCATTAGCCTTGGAAAAGACAGAATCTATATGCCCAAAAGGTTAACACTTGTTTCTTACCATCCCTTTCTAGAACTTTGCAAAGCTGATTTCTGGTCAAAGCAAACATTCATTCCTGTTAGTTCATAATTATTTCTCACCTACCTCTACACACTATTATCTAGCAACAGAAACCTTGCCAAGGTTTTGGGTCTTGGTGCGGACAATCTGCTCTCAACTTCCTGTAATCACAGTCATCCCAAATTTGACACCCTATCAGTAAGATTATTCAAAACTATTCACTCGTTTCTTAGCCTTGTACCTAGATTATCTGTGACCAATCTATTGACATTTAGGATATCTTTTCTACCTGTGCTCAGTATTCACTTTACTAATTCATCTGCTCATGACTCCTAACACTATCACAGTAGAGTTTATTAGTTTCCTTCTGTTAAAGACCTTAAAAGAAATTTTAAGTAGGTTCAACTTTTTAAATGCAATTTTATTGTTTCTTTCTTCAATTTTAATTGCTGTTAATAGAAGCAATATCACTTTTCCTCTCTCTCTGGAAAGGTGGACACCCTTATCAGTCTTTCTCAGTCTTGGATTTTCTGATCACTAAGCTTCCTTTTCAATCTTCTCTTCCCACTATCGTTCTTTCCAATGCCTGTTTTACTACATTTACATTCCAACTCCTGCTCTTCTCACCCTCTTCCAGATCCTTTGCCTCATAACATGGCATCTACATAATTTCTTTCACTGTAAAAAGGGGGGAAAAAACCAAACACAAAACTAAGCCAAAATCAATTTCTCCTCCTGAAGGCTTGATTTACTTCCACTTTTGCTGCTCCTCATATTTCATTGTTAGAGCATTCACTCTGGCTATCCTCCCTCTACTGCCTCAACACCACCATCCAGATCAGTTCAGTGTCTCTTACAATTAGTTCTGATTTGTGTTTATCTTTGTTCTTCTTTCACTGCTTTAGACATTACTCAAATGTTTATTTTCCTTTTGATCTTATTGCATATACCAGATGACATCAAAAGTACTATCTTTCCTTGTCCCTGTACAACTAAAGATTTTGCATCAGCTTTTTTTAATTTATTTGCTTGATTATTGCACCATTTCCTCATTTTTCAAGTACTACTATTTGCCCACATTAATGCATTCAAAATATGGCTCCTAAAACATCACTGTTCTTTATTATTAGCACATCAGCTACACTGATCCTTCACTTGCTCTTCCTCCTCTGTCAATTAATTATTCTGAAATCTAATAGTTCTGTGTATGTGGTGCAGCATGCAATGGCACTTGACTACTCTCCAGCAAAAAACCTCAGTCTGTTAGGTTATGTGGTAACAGCTTGTTTGCACACCCACAGTGGAGCTCAGAAAGACAATAGCAGGATGGGGAGACCAAATAATACTCTGCTGAGCTACTCCCTGGCCCATTCACAGAAGCCATCAGCCCATCAAAGGCCCATCTGCACAGGCTGAGAGGAGCACAAGGATGCATTATGGCAGGTGGGAACCCAAATCAAGGGCTTCTCAACACCTTGCCTGGGTCCCTGCCAGGGCTGTCCCAGCAAAGCCATCAGCCCCATTGTCCAGGCATGAAACTCATCACAATGAGTCATCAGGATTTCTCTGGATCACCTTTTGGACGAAGGGTGCCAGGGGATGGGGGGGTGAGAGGGTGGAGGTTGCTGCCTAGGGGTTGGACACATTATGGGATGCAGGGGAAAGCCATTTGGGATCACACAGGACTTATTATGGGATGTTTAGGTTAGGAACAAAAAGCAGGGAAAAGGAGGGGTTTAGGTGATTTGGGGAGGATCGAGTGTGGGAAATAGGGGTTAAGAGGTATAAAAACGGCCAGTCCTGTGTAAATAGCTGGCTGGCCAATAAGCTTGTCTGGCCATGCCCCGCACCTGATCAATGCAGTTTGCTCTGTCTTCTTATCAAATTCCTTTCTCTTTCCTGGAAGAGAGGCTGTCTATTCTGTCTGTGTGTGTGGGTATGCAGATGTGAGTGCCAGCAACTGGAGTCAACAGGTCAGAGGGCCCGTGTGTACCATGGTGCCAGCAACTTAAGAGAGTGCAGGTGTGTGAGTGAGCATGTGATCGCTAGCAAAGATCAAGTCAGACTAGTCAGTGAATAGATCAAGTGGCCTGGGAGCAAGGGGGTGAGTGAGTCTCTAAGGGCCAGCTCTGGGTGTGAGCCCACCTGTGTATCTCTAGGGGTGAGAACACTGGGGGTGGGGTGGGGCAGAGGTCGGCTAAGGGACCTGGAAAGTCCTGGCCACCTGTTTGTCTGCATGGTCTGTACCAGCAACTGGAGTAGGGCTGCAGCCTTGGGGGCTTGTATATCCACATGCCAGCAACCGAGGAGACTGGGATCCAGGGGCCGGCTACTGAGCAGACTGAGTGTCTGAGACCAGCTGCTGCAGGGATCCACCCTGTACGTATGTATATATATTCTCATGAGTGGACTTCTATCTTGCTCAGCCAGAGAAGGGAGGAGGATGAGGCTGTTGGTGCTCTCTATGTTTGTGCGAGTGCTCCGAGTGCCTGTTTGTGATCCATGTGGCCAGCATGTGTATATGTATATATGTAGCGTGTATGTGTTTTCTGTGTGCGTGCGCCTACTGAGAATACATCTTCAGCCTTGCTACTGGCTGGACCTGGGGACATGGAGTGGCAGCAGCCTCGCATCTCTTAGACTGTGTTAGAGGAAAATATATTATGCTGGACCCAATAGTCTTTCTCAGACATCATGCTTTACAGACTTTTCTTTTCCCAGTGGGAATCTAGATTTAAAGACTTCTCAAAAATTATGACAGTATGGAACTGACTGATAGGAAACACCAAGATGTAACTGTAAGCATGTATGGAAAGCCTAGGGGAACGCAAATTGAAGAAAATGACAGAATTCATTAAGTGTGTGCAAGAATGGCAGGTTACCTGGAGGATTAGGATTTTGGAAAATAGGATAAGAGAAAGTACCTCATATAATTTATTTCGATATTCTGCCACAGACAGCTGGATATCATCACCTAAAGGAAGAATCACATCATAATCCAGAGAGGGCTCCCTGGCAGGACAGTGAAACCTAAGAAGATGATAACACATAATGTAATCCACTAAGACTAAAAACAGCACCACAGATTAATATAATGTTAAAAAGGATTGTTAAATCATCTAGTATGACCTCTACTGTAAATAAGGTTAGAGAAAATTAAGAATTAGCTTTGTCTTTTTTTTTTTTTCTGTCATGCATATAAAGAAAACTTGTGCCAAGAGCAGGTCTATAACGTCTCAAAAGACATCAGGGGAAACTGTACATTGGTATTACTCTCACCTTTTCACGTAAGGATGCTGCAGAGCCTCCTCTGCTGTGAGTCGTTTATCAGGGTTAAATACTAAAAGTTTCTTCAGAAGATCCAATGCAGGCAATGGAGTAGAGGATGGTAAAATCTCCTCAAATGTTACTCGTTGCCTAGAAGTCAGAAAACAACAATATAAGCTCCCAGTGTCTAATTCACAGTGAAGGCATGAATTACAGTTCTGGGAATCACATCAAGGTGACACCTGACTCCAGAGTTCACTCACAAACAGTGTGTCATAATCCTGGAACACTCTATAAAGTATAGGTCTGTGAGTACAGTAGTCTTTTACCCCTTTGATTAGGTTTGAATGCCTCCCTCCTAGCGCTAGGAACCTACATGAAGTGATGAACTTGCAAGTCTAGTCTTTCTCTTGTTTCAGTGGAAAGAGTGAGAGATATCAGACAGTATCAGACATAAGGGAATAACAAGTCCTCTGGAGTCCTTCTTTTGTTCTTTTGACAATGCAGGAAGCCCAAACTCCTAACTTAGATGTTTCAGTTGAACTGTTAAGATCCCATGAATCCAGCCCTTAGATCACAGAAATATATTTCTGTATAATTTGCAATGAGAAGATGAAGTTTAAAAATCTGGTTTTGCATTTTGAAATCCTAAAGATAATTATTAACATAATGAACATGAGAATATCTAATACACTTGAAAAATCAGTTTTAAAACACGATTCTTACTTATATTTTAAATAATTTTGTTACTCCATGACATTCTTTTAGTTTAGAAAAATGATCCATCACTGAACATAGCATTTGGACTGAATGGCTCAGAAAAAATCTTTTCAGTTTTGAAGACTAAGATTTCACTTGCTCTTTTACCTAGCTGGAGCTATCTAGCAGAACTTAGCCACTCAACTTTCACATTTTTTGGGGGGGGAGGGGGGGGGGGAAGAAGGTAACATCCAAAGAGTAGGGCTGTCAAATAAAAGGGCATTTCAGCCAGGAATGAATCAAGAGTTCCACTTGCTGTCTTTCACTACTCAGAGAAGGGTTATAGAAGTGAGAGAGCTCTTCTCAGAGGTGCTGTGGTGGATTGACCCCAGCTGGCAGCTAAGCCCCCACCCACTCGCTTGCTCACTCCACCACCACCACCACCCCCCCCGCTGCTGCTCTTTCACATGCAGCAATCCTACAACAGAAGAATTCACTAAAAGGCTGGGCAAGCTAGACAGCTGTTTAATACTCTGCATCCATGGCAGCTACACCAAAAGCCCACTGGTACCCTTTTGGGTTCCTGAAGTAGTCTCTCCTGATGTAGTCCACTCCAAGGATGCACAGAGCCTCCAAGTCAGTCACAAATGCTTTTGCCACTTACTGCTTGTTAGAGTCACTTCAGCCTCCAACACAGATAACTGTTGGGATTATCCTTTCGCTCCAGAAATCCAGGTGGGTTCCGTCTCCTTGTATCCTTACAGCATTAAGGTCACTGTGCACTGGTGTCCAGCAGAGCTTTATACTCCTGTGGGTCCAATGTGCCAGACTATTGAATCCATACAGTCCAATAAACCCGGTAATGCCTTCCCTCTGCCTGGCTGGAGGCATGGCCCCTCTATTCCTGGTCAGAGCATTCATTACCTGATTCCTGTAATTGCAAACCAGGATCATAGGATCAGTCCTTCCACTCTGTCTGGGGAATTGCTTAACAGCAACTGGAGCAGTCATCTTCCTGAATGGACCCTTTTTGGCTGCTGTTTTTCCTTGCAATTCGCATACACAAGTTTCTAGGCTTGAGACAGATGACCGTCCCACTTCCTCATGTCCTCCCCATGGTCATGCAGATAGAACCACAGGGTGGCATGCATGGTTCCCTTTCCTTTGAGAAGAGAAAAGCTGACTCCCTGAGACACTCTTCATAGGTAAGATGCCAACCTGTATGGGGGAGGAAAACATACTCTCTTTGAATTTGCTGGAACTTTTGTGACAGTTTTTCTACAGCTGAGACACAGGACCATAGGGTTGGGGAGGTAGAGTGAGTCTCTTTGTATTGCTAGAGCTGGCCAGCCAGTCTGTCCACAGTTGGTGCCTCAATGTCTGTACAATTATTGTCAGGGTGCTGACATACAGTGTTGGTGTGCTCCGTACAAACTTTTGACTAGGTGCACTGGACTTCACCCAGATCTATGGAACCCTGGTTATTGCCCACGTTGCTGTAGATCACCTCCACCACCAATTCCCTAATGCTAGATATCTCCCTCAATGGTCGTCCACTTGCCTCAGTAGTTTACAAGATCTTCCCTGAGGTGATACCTTGCCTTCACGCTTGACAGAAGTCACCTCCAGAAGCTGCAGATTGTTGCCCCTCTTCCGATCCCTTTATCAGTTCCCCAGTCCTTAGCAAGAGATCCCAGTTGCTGTGCTTTCTTACACTCTAATTCCTGACTCAGCACTGGCCCCAGTATCCTAGTATCAGAGCACCCAGGTGGTAATTTGCTGACCTAGATGACAGCTGTAATCTTTCCACATATCTTACAGCTCATTCAGGAATAAGGACCGGGTGGTTTCTGCACTCATTCATGATTTCTGTCTCTTCCCTCTCTTGTTCTTGTGGCTGCTCTGCTGCAGAACAGGCTGCCTCTTCTGATTCTTCCTCCTGCTTCCTCTTAGAAGCTTCTTCCTTACTAACCAAGTTGACTTCCTCTTCCATTGTTTAGAAGCAACTGTTATTGCCGAGGGTTGGGTCTCTTTCTCAGCCAGAGTGTCCATTTGTATGTCCTCAGATCCAGAGACCCTTTCACCTCACTGAGATAGGTGTAGGCCAGGCCTCAGCACAGCGTGAGAAGTTGTGTCTCTTTGGCATAGACAAGGCATCCTTTCTTCAGGTGTTTTGTCACTTCAACAGGATACCATGCTTGTTCGGGTGTGCAGTCCCACACCACTGGACATGAAAATTGCTCTAGGTACCTGCCCAAATTCTCCTATGCAACTTGTGACCCATGACCCGACTACCCCAGGGCACATCCCTGTGTGGCATTCACAAATAGTCAGTTACCCTTAGGAAAAGCCAGAATCAGATTCTTGACATATACCAATATGAACATTCTAGTTACCCAAGGATGTTCAAGAAACTGATGAGCTGTTGTAACAAGGCAGAAAAGAAATCTACCCCAGGAGAGAGGAAGGGGGAGGTGCCATTCTTCATTTCCTCTACAAATCGGCTCTTGGTTGAGAAGAGGAGAAGTTGCTAATTGTCTCCACAAGACGGTTCCCAAGGTACTAGGACAGAACCAATGTAGGGCCTAAATCATAGAATCATAGAATAGTTTGGGTCGGAAGGGACCTCTAAAGGTCATCTAGTCCAACCCCCCTGCCGTGGGCAGGGACATCTTCAACTAGATCAGGTTGCTCAGAGCCCCGTCCAACCTGACCTGGAATGTTTCCAGGGATGGGGCATCCACCACCTCTCTGGGCAACCTGGTCCAGTGTTTCACCACCCTCAGCGTAAAAACTGTCTTCCTTATATCTAGTCTAAATCCAGCCCCCTTTAGTTTAAAGCCATTCCCTCTTGTCCTGTCGCAACAGGCCCTGCTAAAAAGTCTGTCCCCATCTTTTTTATAAGCCCCCTTTAAGTACTGATAGGCTGCAATAAGGTCTCCCCGAAGCCTTCTCTTCTCTAGGCTCGAACAACCCCAACTCTCTCAGCCTTTCTTCATAGGAGGGGTGTTCCATCCCCCTGATCATTTTTGTGGCCCTCCTCTGGACCCGCTCCAACAGGTCCGTGTCTTCCTTATGCTGAGGACTCCAGAGCTGGACACAGTACTCCAGGTGGGGTCTCACCAGAGGAGAGTAGAGGGGCAGAATCACCTCCCTCGACCTGCTGGCCACGCTTCTTTGGATGCAGCCCAGGATACGCTTGGCCTTCTGGGCTGCGAGTGCACATTGCTGGCTCATGTCCAGCTTTTCATCCACCAGTACCCCCAAGTCCTCCTCGGCAGGGCTGCTCTCAATCCCTTCATCCCCCAGCCTGTATTGATACCGGGGGTTGCCCCGACACAGGTGCAGGACCTTGCACTTGGCCTTGGTAAACCTCATGAGGTTCACACGGGCCCACTTCTGGAGCTTGTCCAGGTCCCTCTGGATGGCATCCCGTCCCTCTGGCGTGTCAACCACACCGCTCAGCTTGGTGTCATCTGCAAACTTGCTGAGGGTGCACTCGATCCCACTGTCTATGGCATTGATGAAGATATTAAACAGTACCGGTCCCAATACAGACCCCTGCGGGACGCCACTCGTCACCAACCTCCATCTGGACATTGAGCCGTTGACCGCTACCCTCTGGATGCGACCATCTAACCAATTCCTCACCCACCGGACAGTCCACCCATCAAGTCCATACCTCTCCAGTTTAGAGAGAAGGATGTTGTGGGGGGCCGCGTCAAAGGCCTTACAGAGGTCCAGATAGATGACATCTGTAGCCCTTCCCGTGTCCACTGATGTAGTCACTCCATCATAGGCGGCCACTAGGTTAGTCAGGCAGGACTTGCCCTTGCTGAAGCCATGCTGGCTGTCTCGAATCACCTCCCTGTCCTCCACGTGCCTTAGCATAGCTTCCAGGAGGATCTGTTCCATGATCTTCCCAGGCACTCAGGTGAGACTGACTGGCCTGTAGTTCCCCGGGTCTTCCTTTTTTCCCTTTTTAAAAATGGGGGTTATGTTGCCCCTTTTCCAGTCAGTGGGAACTTCACCGGACTGCCACGACTTCTCAAATATGATGGATAGTGACTTAGCAACCTCATCCGCCAGTTCCTTCAGGACCCGCGGATGGATAAATACCAGATTAGGTTCAAGGCCAGTGCTTTTATCATGTCTCCCAGGCAAAACACAAAGAAGTGCTAAGCAGCACAGGAAACTGCAAAAGCTGAAAGCAGCCATTAACAAACCCTCAAATTTGATGTACAGTAAGAGAGGGAGCATGCCATGGAGCAGGTAAAGGAAGAAATAAACCAGTGTCGAGAACAAATACATCAATGTTATGACTAGCCACAGCTAAACACTGATGTGTTTATTATAGTAACTACTATAAATTCCTGCCTAGTACACTCCAGTCAAATCTATTGTGATGTCAAACCCCTCTGGCCCCATGTTGGGCGCCAAAAAACCCCCACTCTGATGGGTTGACCCCAGCTGACAGCTAAGACCCCATCCAGTCACTCGCTCTCTCCCCCTCAATGGGATGAGGGAGAGAATCAGAAGGGCAAAAGCAAGAAAACCTCATGGGTGAAGATAAAGGCAGTTCAATAATTGGAAGGGGGAAAAAAGGGAAAAATGGAAAAAAAACCCCAAAAAAACAAGTTGTGCAAAAGCAATCACTTACCACCAGCAGACTGATACTCAGCCAGTGTCCGAGCAACAGCTACTTTGGAGAAATTCCTCCCCACCCATTTTATTGCTGAGCACGCTGCTATATTTTATGGAATATCTCTTTGGTTAGAATCATAGAATCATAGAATCATTGAGGTTGGAAAAGACCTCTAAGATCATCGAGTCCAACCGTCGACCCAACACCACCATGTCCACTAAACCATGCCCCTAAGTGCCTCATCTACTCGTCTTTTAAATACCTCCAGGGATGGGGACTCCACCACCTCCCTGGGCAGCCTGTTCCAATGTTTCACCACTCTTTCAGTAAAGAAATTTTTCCTCATATCCAATCTAAACCTCCCCTGGCGCAACTTGAGGCCATTTCCTCTCGTCCTATCGCTAGTTACTTGGGAGAAGAGACCGACACCCACCTCGCTACAACCTCCTTTCAGGTAGTTGTAGAGAGCGATGAGGTCTCCCCTCAGCCTCCTTTTCTGCAGGCTAAACAACCCCAGTTCCCTCAGCCGCTCCTCATAAGACTTGTGCTCTAGACCCCTCACCAGCCTCGTTGCCCTTCTCTGGACACGCTCCAGCACCTCGATGTCCTTCTTGTAGTGAGGGTCAGCTGTCCCAGCTGTGTCCCCTCCCAGCCTCTTGCCAACCCTTAGCCTACTCGCTGTCGGGGCAGAGTGAGAAACAGAGACGGCTTTGATGGCTGCTGTGCAAGCATTGTTAAGCAACAGCTGAAACACTGCTGTGTTATCAACACTGTTTTGGTCACAAATATAAAACACAGCAGCATACCAGCTGCTATGAAGGAAATTAACTCAATTCCAACCAAACACAGTACAGGTGCACAGCAGAAGGATGAGAAGCAACATTCACAAGTTGCATCAAGGGAAATTCCTATGGGATACTGTGGCCATCCACTTCCCCCTGACAAGGTCAAACACACATGCTGTGCTGACAGCAGAATCAGCAGGGACAAAAGGGTCTCAGTTCCTCAACTACCTGGCATAGATTGATACAGGAATCCTGGCATTTCTGAATGAAAGGAAATAATGCTCCAGGATGCCAACTGAAGAGGTCAGCAAAAGTCAGCATGAAAACGCATATGCTGTTCATGTGAACATGAACATGGCTTATGGTTTGAGCCACCCTAACCTAAACCTATAAAAACATATCAGTAAGCATTCAGAGAACTCATACCACACATAGCTGGGCTATGCGTATTGCAGACTCCCCGATGAGAAGGGATGCCCACTAGTATCATGACAGATATGAGTAGAGAATACGTAGAGACTGGCGAGTAATTTGCTATGGCCGTAAGATAGCATAAAGTTTACTAATGTTTACTAATTAGACACGTAATAAATGCAGAATTATGTGGTAGTCTGTGTACATAACTGGAGGATCCAAATGAACCATGACAGATATAAGGAAAAAAAAAAAAAATTTAAAAAAAAAAAATAATCACAGTGAGAGTCGTTAAGCAGCTGGAATGAAGCTGTCAGCCTGAATAGATTCAGGCTTTCCATGTGTAAACCAATGACATCAGATACCCAAATGACTCAGGATAGGAAAATATTCTAATTTTGAGAAAGTACACATGACAATAGCTTGGAATATAGGGCCAACCTCATTTTGTTTTGTTATTCCTAGATTATGTCATTGGTCTTCTCATCTTTTTTTTTTTTTTTTTTTTTTTTTTAAACTTTACGTCCCTTCCCTGGAGGTAGGTGAATCTGCAGAGAGCAGAAATCATTTCCACTGGTGAACATTGGGAGGTGAACTTCAGGGGAACTTTTTGTCAACATCATACAGTAGATTGTGTCTCAGAAGTCAACATTGAAAATACAAGGCTTACCGGGAACTCATGCGGTTAATAACTGAGGACCTGTAATCTGATTGCATACCCAAAATATCTGCAATAATGAAAAGATATTGTTAATGCCAAGATTAGGATTACCAGAGCTATGCAGTTTATGAAGGAAAGCAAATATTTGATATTAACATAGGAAATTATCCTAATAAAACTCAATGGGAGATCTTATGGAAGTGGGATGGAATATTTACTTACAAATTTTCTAAGCTGATTTTCTCAATTCCTGTAAATTCTATCATAGATTTCATAAACTTGCACTCTTATACCCACATATGCAGAAGCACCAAGATATCTGAGGCCAAATGATCTGGCCAGGATCACTTGCATGGGACACAGAGAACAAGGGATACCAGCTATTGATTTCCTCATCACATCCACTGGGGTTCTTTCTGATTGGTGACGATGAACTGTTTTCTGAACATATCTGTCATACTCTCAAAGAGTCAACAGTTGCTATGGAATGTTTTTTTGCTTCAGAATCTTGCTGCTTTGGTCCCCATAAATCCTAGGCAAAGTTGCTGCTCATAGGTTGGTTTTCCTTGTTAGCAATAATGTTTTGAACAAGTGTCTGTTTTCACTTGTTTGGCTAAAAGAAAAAGAAATTGTGCCTGTGACATGCTGCAACCGTGCAGCCATTGTCCTGTGGTAAGGATACAGGACCTTCTGCTAATGAGTCATTTGTCCTGTGGTCTTGTCTTAGAGTGCAGACCTTCTGGTTATGACATTATCAACACATTTCTCAATTGTATTGCTGAGAATGGAATAGCATTTTTGTGATTAGTGCTGGCTATTCTTCTAACTCCTGTTTTGGTGTTTTCACACACACATTTCCATTCATATTTCATTCACAGCAACCAAATCTCTAATAAAAACTATAAATAACTAAGCTGGAATGGAATTCTCCAAAACTGTGATGTCCTTAAACTGAAGGTAGTTATTTTTCTAAAAACTATTTGCTAGCTCAGTTAGAACATATCAACATGTAAAAGTTTATAAAGTGTATGGGCTGTTAGACTGGAACTCATAGAAGATAATAATAATCATCATCATCATCCCCCCTTTTGGATTTAACATATATTTACTCCAGCTTTCACTTCTGTGTTTAGATTTCCGGACTACAAAGTCCAATTTACCTTTACTATGCAAGTCCCACTGAAGTATGATACTCTGTTTTAAACTGTTATCCTCTTATAAATCTCAAAAATGTTTTGAAGGCCTGGTTCTTGTTTCTCATCTAATCAAGTACGGCTTATTTTCCTCTAACGCTAACATTTCACAATTAAGTCTTTAATTTCCTTGGAAAGATGTTAGAATGACTCACAAGAGAGACCTTCTTCCCTGATCCAGCTGGGCTGCTTTCTTTCACTCTTTTAATCTCTTCTCTAAATACCTTTCCCCATAGAAGAGTCCTACCTTCCGGGGATGGGGCAGGAATGACCCTCAAGATCTGCTCTATTTGATTCACTGTTGATGTTCCAGGAAAAAGAGGTTTCCCAAGTAGCAGCTCTCCCAGAATACAGCCAATGCTCCACATGTCTACACCTTTAGTGTAACTACAAATAAGAATAGAACAGAGTTAGGACTAAATCAAGCAAATGTTTTTCTGTACCTGGTATTCACATCATCTACATTAGCTTATTTTTCTAGGAAAAAAAAGCTTGATGACTCCTTGAATACGAACGCTCACAGGTTTTAACTATAAAGTGAACGAGATTCAGGAATCATGAAACTGGCAAGCATAAAGCAGAAAGGAGATTTATCCTACTAAAAGTCTATTCTAGGAAACCATAAAAGGAAATATATTAAAGGTAAATGCCAGGACAAGGTAATACATACTTTTCATATGACCAACAGTGAAGATACAAATTGCTGTTTGGAAACAACTGACTTTTCAGGGCATCTAGAAAGTAGTTCCAATTACTTAAGCAAAGTAAATGCCAAACAATGGGTAAATGACAGTTTGCAAAACATACACATTTCAAATTTGTGATACTAACCCAGCCTATATTTATTTTCTTTTCTGATTGTTGTGGTTTAACCTGGCAGGCAGCTAAACACCACACAGCTGTTTGCTCCTTCCCCCACCCCAGTGAGATGGGGGAGAGAGTCGGGGGGGGGGGGGGGGGGGGGGAAGTAAAATTCGTGGGTTGAGATAAAGACAGTTTAATAAGACAGAAAAGGAAGGGAAAATAATAATTATAATGATAAAAGAATATACAAAATAAGTGATGCACAATGCAATTGCTCACCACCTGCCAACCAATGCCCAGCCAGTTCCCGAGCAGCGGTCACCCCTCCCCCCACTGACTGTCCCCAGTTTATATATTGAGCATGACATCATATGGTATGGAATATCCCTTTAGCCAGTTTGGGTCAGCTGTCCTGGCTGTGCCCCCTACCAGCTTCTCGCTGGCAGGGCATGAGAAGCTGAAAAGTCCTTGACTAGTGTAAGCACTGCTTAGCAACAACTAAAACATCAGTGTGTTATCGACATTATTCTCATACTGAATCCAAAACACAGCACTATACCAGCCACTAGGAAGAAAATTAACTCTATCCCAGCTGAAACCAGGACACTGATCAATAAGATTTTGTATATTTAAGTCAAAAAAAGGACTAGGCCTGACTAACAGGCAGCTCATTTAACTTTTGATTGCAGAATATTTTCTGAAGGTCTATCAAAAAATTCTTGTTAAATTTGGAAAAGAGGACTAAGGTACTCAACCAAATTTTGTAAAGATGCAGATTTAAGGGGAGAAAGCATAAGTCTAGCGGGAGAAAGGATGACAAACAGATGAGCTGATAATGTATGTAAATGGACAATCTAAGAAGCCAGGAAGGAAATGTACATGTAATGAGAGATTTTTATGTTGCAGAACTGAAGTTTAAATGCATATTGAGAAAATGGACTGCTGACATGACATTACATCTGGTGACATCTAAAATGAAAAGATTTAAGACTTTTAGACAATAAATTTTCCCAGTGGTGAAGAAATTATAGAATCCCATCCCTTTGCTCATATTAAGCAGTTACCTCCGAGAGGAAAGTAAGATCTCGGGGGCTCGGTACCAGCGTGTTGCCACGTATTCCGTTAGAGCAGGGTTGCCTTGGTCCTCAGTCATCTGACATAAAGAACGGGCCAGCCCAAAATCACAAAGTTTAACAAAGCAGTCTGCATCCAGCAAGATATTTGAAGGCTAAATTAAACAAAGGAAAATTAATAAGCTTTTTACTCTTTGAATGGCAGAAGATTATTATCAAGGTTCTTCTCCTAGTCTCATTCTTTTCATACTTTTCCGTTTAGTGTTTAACAGAAAACTTGAGCGAAGGATAAAGACTATGACTGAAATATACCTTCTGATCTCTGTGAATAACATTTCCTGAGTGGATGAATTTAGTTGCCTTCAGGAGTTGGTAGAGAATGTAACACTTGTGGATATCTTTCAGCAAATTCCCCTTCTTAATCACAGCATGTAAATCTGTCTCTGTAATATATCACATCAGTAATATATTTACATCAGTAAAGGATTATCAAGTTGTGAATATAAGTTCCTCAAAGCAAGGCCAGAATAGACCATTGTTCAAACTGTAATCTTTCAAGTGCATCCTCAACAGAAGTTAATACTGTAATTACTAATAGTACTGCCATCTCTCTGTATTATCAGTTTGACTTGCAGCTCATGCTACGGTAACTGTTCTATTATTGCATACTTTGTTATAATAAAATTGCACATAGTCTCTTCCATATGCAACTCTTCTGTCTCTACAAGCCTTCCAATTGGTTGCTCACTGCTGTCTTTCCTTCATCTCCACCAGCCAGTTCTCATATAATTATTACTCCCTTTAAAATTTCACTGCTATTCCCATCTAATCACAACTGAGATATATATATATATAAAAACCCCTGTACTGCTCCTACTTATATGTCTGCTTACATGAATATTCACGTAAATCATCAACACACTACTATCAAAGTAGGGAACAAAGATAAGTCATAAGAGAGGCTGTATTTAAATGGCTGATGCAATGCTAAGTCTCACCCATGGACTCAAAGATGAGGTAGATGTCCTTGTCGTTCTGAGCTCGGATAACATCAAGCAGCTTGATGATATTTGGATGTTCTCCAAATTCCTCCAGAGGGAAAAGACCCAACAGTCAAAATCAAGTGTCTTGCTTGTAAGTCATAAAAACAGACAATAGCCTATTTAATTTTGTATTATTGTCTAAACAAACATTAACATGCTATTTCCTTCATTATGCTTCTACTGAAATAAATAAAAGGATTTAAGCTTGCTCCACAGTATGAAACCAGCCAGTTAATCTAAAAAAAAAGGAAAATCTCTATTGTCTGAGACATTAGTTCTAAAAATCCCTCTATACCATTTGTGAATAAAATCCAGTCAACTTTATGCACCGCGTATTTCCTACTGAAGGCAAAGAATTATTGTGGCAGTGAAAATAGAACAAAGTTGCCATCAATATTCATAATTAAAAAACCCAACCAACCAGAAAGTGTCTATTTGAGGGTATGCTGAAACACTCTGCAGGCTGCATTGATTGAACTGACTGTAATGGGAGATCAGACAGTCAGCATACAAAGAGATACCTAAATACAGGTATCTTAAACTGGAAGTGAATTCTATCCTCACATTTGCAGACTGACAATACTGTCAAGATCATTTACTCAATCCTCAGTCTTAACAACTTTTATTTCCTATAGCTAACACTTCTGCGCAGCTAGAGAACACTTCACAATATGCCAACATTTTCATGAACTACCGAGTATAAAATTGTAAATAGCTGCATCATAAAACCTACGCTTGTATCTAAAATACATAACTGAATTTTTTGTTATTTGAACCAGTAATATAGACTCTTTATCTATTTCCATAACAAATTCAGTTATAAACAGTATCAAAAATCATAGTATTAAGCTATCTCCAGCACAGTCTTACAACAGCATCATCTTCCTAGACTCTGAGGCAAAGACAAAAATTGGTTATAATGTACAACATCTAGAAAAATCCACAAACCAACACACTCACCTGCAGCAACCCATGAAAATACACTTACAAAGCAGCAATATACAGCCAGGCCATCAATTACCTTTGCATTTATTCTGAGGACAATATTCAGAATACCCATCCAAATAATCTAAAAAAAGTTTTTACCCAAAAGGAATATTTTCTAGAGATGCAGATCAGTCTTGACAGTGTTACTTGAGTACCGTTTAAGAACTTACTTCACACTGAAGGAAAACCCCATTGTCTCACACTGTATTGCCCTGGAACTGATAATGGAAAGTTATGAAAAAGTTTCAATCTATACTAAAAAAAATCCTACCTTGAAAAAAAATCTTGTCAGAGCCAGTCCTACTTATCTTTGCTTAAAGAACAATGCTCTCACTGAAATAATTACCAAAAATGACATTCTAAAATGTGGCCCAAAATGCACCAAATAGATCTACAACGATACTGAACAATAAACAGAAAACCTGCAAGCAGCATAATGACCAGCATACTACGTATCACCCAGAAGAGAATCATCAAAATGCCCAGATTCTACATCAACACTTCTCAATTACAATAAACTTCATCCAGTCCATCAAATGCCCTTATGATAAACACACAGATTAAACTAAGCAATCATGCACAGGAAGGAATTTGCACAGACAAGCAAATTAAGACAAACATCCAGTTACCAATGAAAGAATATTTCTTATGTCTTTCCCTTTCTGATCTCTCAGTCCTGAACCTCAAGAAAGAGCTATAAAATACCTTCAAAAATAGGAGGGGGAGTCTATTGAGCACCAAAAGTCATGAAAGTAAGGGCTTAATGGCACATTAACCTCCCTCCCCCAGAATGACCCGTTCTTTCCTTCAGAAGAAATATCCTTCTTTTTCTTCTCCCAACTCCTCCACCCATCTACTCCAGAAGTGCTATACTTTCAGAGATGATCTAACTTACAGGTAATTAACTTCTAAGGAATTTTTCTCATATGTTTTTAGCTCTTTTAGTTTGTGGCTTCTATTTCAGGCTTAAAGAATGATTAAAAAGGAAAAAAACCTCATCTCTCTCCTACTTAAACTTGACAGTCTTAGGAAATACCTCTTCATATGAGCCCTGCCTTGCTTGTGTCCTCAGAAAATCATAGTTACAACAACATTATCACTATTCAAAAACATTGATGTTTCTACATGCTAAGTCTGTGGAGGAATGGACAGATAATTTTAATGCCACTGCCACTGATAAAGTAATTAGGCATAGTGTGTGGTCAATTATATCAAAACAAGAGCAGCCTTAAGTAATTCCATACAGAACTTCCTTTTTAGTTTTGCTTTGATTATTTCAAGTGGCCAAGTTGCTTCCCACATGATGGAGGAAAAAAATTCTGGCATGTAAATCTCTTCCACACCCCAGCCCCACCTCTGAATCATGGCATTTAGAATTCAAGAAAAACACTTTCTGTCCACAAAGAAGAAAGAAGTGACAGAAAGTGCAAGTCAATATGGTGATTCTAGAGTAGACATACTGCTAAAAATGGTGAAAGAACAGGGCATGTCTCAAAGAAAAAATAAGACCAACTCTCCATTTCATTCAGGTGTGTTTACCCAGTCATGGAAAGACTGTTTGCCAAGATGGTGCAGAAAAGAAATTAGAGTTGTCAACACTGATCATTGCATTTTGAAAATGGGAAGAAAATATGTGAACAACATCAGGGATAATTAAAAATCAGAGAGGAGGGGGAAAAATGGACGTTACCTGCAGGAACATAATCTCTCGAAATGTTCTCTAGAAATAAACAAAAAAAGTTTATTATCACCTCAACAGAATGACAGAACAGAGTATGGACTTCCAATGAGAGGGTTAAATCCACTCTAATCTCTAAAGCAGAGGAAACACTTATACGGTAGACAGGCTAGGAAAAACGCAGTCGCTCACTAGAGAGTCACAAGTGTGCTCTCTGTGCTTAGACACTATAGCATAACAACATAAGGGAGAATCAAATTGTGCATGCCTATGAAGATAGCTTTTCCTCAGGGACATCAAACAGTATTTTGTAGATGCCATGATATACAAAGCTTGATATTTATCACTCCTTTTTATCCTAATATAGCTGTAGACTGTATTATTATGTACATAATTGTCAATAACTAACATCTTTCAGAGACATAAATCCTGAAAATATCTATGAACTCCCACCACATCTTTCAGGACATGTTAGAACAATGATTTCTCACCTGAGCATCTGTTCTGTTCCTGAAAGCATCAAAAATCTTTTTAACAGCAACTATTTCTCCTGTCCTGCGATCGATTGCTTTCCATACAATGCCATAAGCCTAGGGAGAAAAAAGGACAGATGAGCAGTGTACTATGACATCTTAAGCACAGTTCAGACCTTCAGTGTGGAAGTAGAACGTACTCCACAGAGGGACTGAAAGAAGAGGTAATCACCAGTGTTCTGGTTTCGGCAGGGATAGAGTTAATTTCCCTCCTAGTAGCTGGTACAGTGCTGTGTTTTGGATTTAGGAGGAGAACAAAGTTGATAACGCACCGATGTTTTAGTTGTTGCTAGCTAATGCTTACACTAGCCAAGGACTTTTTAGTTTTCCATGCTCTACCGACTGAGAAGGCTGGAGGTGCACAAGAAGCTCAGAGGGGGGCACAGCCAAACTGGCCAAAGGGACATTCCATACCATGTGACGTCATGCTCAGTACATAAACTGGGGGAAAGCTGGCCGGGGGGGGCCGCTGCTCGGGGACTGGCTGGGCATTGGTCAGCGGGTGGTGAGCAATTGCACTGTGCATCACTTGCTTTGTGTATTATTATTATTATCATATTATTATTATTATCATTTTATTTCAATTATTAAACTGTTTTTATCTCAACCCATGAGTTTTTCTCACTTATGCTCTTCCAATTCTCTCCCCCATCCCACCGGGGGGTGGGGGGGGAGTGAGCGAGCGGCTGCATGGTGCTCAGTTGCCAACTGAGGTTAAACCATGACAACCAGCTACCTAGAAGAAAGAGAGGTTAGGCCAATGAGCAATACTTAGTTGAGTCAAGGACTAAGAACATCTATACTGAGTCCAACCAAAGGTCCACAAGGTCAAGCATCCTGGCCCCCAAAGCAGCCAATAGCAGATGTACATGCTCATGAAGTTCAGCAAGGTCAAGTGCAAGGTCCTGCACCCGGGTCAGGGCAATCCCCAGTATCAATACAGACCAAGGGAGGAATGGATTGAGAGCGGTCCTGCACCTGGGTTGGGGCAATCCCCAGTATCAATACAGACCGAGGGAGGAATGGATTGAGAGCGGTCCTGCCGAGAAGGACTTGGGGGTACTGGTGGATGAAAAACTAGACATGAGCCGGCAGTGTGCGCTTGCAGCCCAGAAGGCCAATCGTACCCTGGGCTGCAACAAAAGAAGTGTTGGCCAGCAGGTCAAGGGAGGTGATTCTGCCCCTCTACTCTCCTCTGGTGAGACCCCACCTGGAGTACTGTGTCCAGCTCTGGGGTCCCCAGTACAAGAGAGACATGGATCAGTTAGAGCAGGTCCAGAGGAGGGCCATGAAAATGGTCTGAGGGCTGGAACACTTCTCCTACGAAGAAAGGCTGAGAGGGTTGGGGTTGTTCAGCCTGGAGAAGAGAAGGCTCCAGGAAGACCTTATTGTGGCCTTTCAATACTTAAAGGGGGCTTGTAAGAAAGATGGAAAGAGACTTTTTACCAAGGCCTGTAGTGACAGTATCATAGAATCATTTAGGTTGGAAAAGACCCTTAAGATCATCGAGTCCAACCGTTAACCTAGCACTGCCAAGTCTACCACTAAACCATGTCCCTAACCGCCACATCTGCATGTCTTTTAAATACCTCCAGGGACTCAACCACTTCCCGGGCAGCCTGTTCCAATGTTTGACAACCTTTTTGGTGAAGAAATTTTTCCTAACACCCAATCTAAACCACCCCTGGTGCAACTTGACACCATTTCCTCTCGTCCTATCACTTACTACTTGGGAAAAAAGAAAAGACGCATCCCAATTGCCAATAGTGTAGTATTATAGCACTTATCTGAGATACTTATATTCCAACTGTTTGTACTTCCTGATGCACAGCAAAGGACCTGAACCCATACTCCAGGACCATACATATTCTTCAGAAGTGTGCCTCAATGTCACTATCTGAGCATTTAAGCATGAAAATCACTCAATATCACATATTGCAGCTGTTTTACTTTGTACGAGTATTTAAACATTAACTGGGCATTTCTGAGTGAGAAATGACCCCATTGTGCAGATGTAAGGCATCTCCTAGAATGTGGAATGTTAAGATTCAAATCTATGACCTAAAATTAAGAAAATCACCACTTGCAAGTATCACGCAGTCATCCAGAATAGGGAAAACTCAGGTAGAAATTCCTGTTCCCTTAGTAGACAACACAGCTTTTAATTAAAAAAAAGAAAAAAAAAAAAAAGTTGTTTGAATTCCATCACTGTACAGGAACAGCTTATCTCCCTTGCTGCTGCACTTCTCTGCTCTATTTTTTGGGCAGTCCTCACCTGTTTCAGGGACTACAATGGCCTTTTAAGTGCTCAGGTAAGTACATCAGCTGTGTACATACACAATACATACAGAACTTTCTGCATACAAGAGGCAGAAACACAGGTATTTAGGAGACTGGAACCACTTGAGTTAAGAGCTTGACTAGTAGTTTTGATAATGTCAGTGATGCCTAGATGATGGACCTGAAGCTACTAAAGTCCTTTAAAGACCTGAACGTATGTAGTTGTTTGTGAAAGTCTCCAAATAGAACTCTCAAACAATTTGATATTTCAGATGAAAGAATAATGTCATTCTGTTCGAAGAACCTAGCATGTTAAAGGATGTAATATATTACATTCAGTCAAAGGGAGAAAGCTGATAACTAGTAACAAGATGGCAGCAAACCTCAAGTCAGAGGCAAACTCGGAATGAAATACAGCCATAAGAAAGATCAGTGTGAATTCAAAAGGAGAAAAACAAAACATTGTCTTAGAGGATAATGAAGAAGATGAGCCTCCCCCATGTGCCCCCTTAATTGTACATGAAATACTTAACTACTAGTATCAACACAACTAAACAATGGCAAAGAGCTCCCAGAATAGAAAAGCAGATAATCAGGAAGGGTTTAGAGACTGCCTGAGAAGAAAGAGCTTAGAAATTAACATTGGCTCACATATAAAAATACGTAATTTTATGGGGAAAAAATTACTTGATGCAGCATAATAATTGAAGTAATGGGGTTACAGCAAATGCAAAAGAATTTGGCTGGCACAAACAGGATATACTTTGAGACTCAGATTCATTTTACTATAAACCAGGTGTACATGCAAGGTCGGTGCTTTGTGTGGTGGTTCTCCAGTAAATTACAGAAAAAAAAATCTGATGGGGGATTTAAAGGTATTTTCAGTTTCACATATGCTACAACGTAACACTTACCTTCCTCTGAAATTTAGTCGTGAAATGATTATAAGAAGTCACAGAAAGTTATCAGGCTCCCATTTATGATTTTTTTTCCTCTATTAGGCATAACAAATATTTCAAAGTCCAGTTTTTCTTCGACTATATAAACCCTCAGACCTCCAGCACTAGACGCGGCTCAGGTCAGCGGCCTGCGGCAGGGACCGGGAGACCGCAGACAAAGGCGCCGCCGGGACGGCCCGCAGAGCAGCACTAGACCCCGCCGCCCGGCTCCCCGAGCTCCCAAGGGCACCCAGGGCACTCACCCCCTTGCCCAGGCGCCTCTTGATCTCGTACTTCTGGGAGACGATCGCCTCCACCTCCGGCACGCTCATGGCGGGCAAGCCGAGGCGGCGGGCGGCGCGCCCGGCGAGCGGACAAGCGCTCCACCGCACGGCACGCTAGGCCGCGCGCGGCGCTCTCCCTGTTGATTTCTGCTGCTATGGAAACAGCCCCAGCGCAAAACGCATGCGCCAAGCGGCCCAAGGCCGCGCAGGCGCACAGCGTGACGGCGTACTGTACGCGGCGGTCGCCGGCGGCGTTTGCGAGGCCTGAGGCGCAGTGTGGCCGCTTCCTCCTTCCTTCCTTCCTTCTTTCTTCTTTCCCCGCCGGGCGCTCTGCTGCGCGGCCGGAGGTGCTGCTGTGGGCTCGGCCGCGCTTGCTGGCTGAGTGCGCGGCTGCTGGGGGAGCCCCGCGCCGCTGGACGGCTGCCCTCGGGCGGCGGCGGGCTGTGACCGCGGTGCCGCTCTGCGCTTCCAGGAGTGCGGCGGGGGAGTGGCGCAGGAAAAGTGTAAAACCTCTCCAGCGTAGCGCATCTGTGCCTTCATCTGATAAACTTTAAAGAAGTGCGCTGGTGTCAGCGGGGCATGTCAGACGTTGCTCTCAGCACCTGGTGTCATTCGAATGCACTGTAAAAATTTTTCCTACTTTTTTTTAATCTAGCAACCATTATTGCTAGTGCCTACAATGCAAATCTTTCCTTGCTAGCAGCATGTTCTGGCAGACACTGATTCCCATAACATCCTTGTTGACAAACTGAGTAAGTACAGACTAGTTAAGTGCGTGGTTAGACAGGCTGAAAACTTGCTGAACTGCTGGAACCAAAGGTTTGTTATCAGTGACATGAAGTCTGGCTGGAGGTCAGTCGCTAGTGGTATACCCAAGGGGTAAATACAGGTGCCAGTACTGTTTAGCTTCTTCATTAATCAGCTGGATGGTGGGCTGGAGGGCAGCCTCCGCAAGTTTGCAGATGATAACAGGGAGGAGTGGTTGACAGAGCAGGTGGTCGTGCTGCTACTCAGAGGGACCCTGTCAGGCTGGAGAAATGGGCCAACAGGAACCTTGTGAACTTCATCACTGGAAAATGCCAAGTCCTGCACCTGGGGTGGAATAATCCCATGCAGCAGTACAGGCTGGCAGCTATCGGGCTAGAAGACAGCTTGGCAGAAAAGGACCTGGAGGTCCTGGTGGTTGTCCATGAGCCAGCAAATGTGTTCTTGGAGCAAAGGCAGCGAACATCATCCTGGGCTGCACTAGGAACCTTGCCAGCTCTTTGAGGGAGGCGATCCTTTCCTTTTACTCAGCACTGAGAGACCACACCTGGAGTATCTTGTACAGCTCTGGGCTCCTCAGTATAAGGCAGACATGGACATACAGGATTGTGTCCAGCAAAGGGCCACAAAGATGATTAAGGCTTGGAGCATCTCTAGTACAGGAAGAGGCTGAGAGCTAAGATTGTTTAGCCTGGAGAAGGCTCAGGGGATCTTACTAATGTGTTTAAATATCAGGCGGAGCAGGGGGGAAGACAGAGCCAGACTGTTCTGAAATTGAAATTTGTGATGGAATTGAAATTCCATTTAAATGTAAGAAAAAACTTTTTTTACTGTGAGTGTGGTCAAACACTGGAACAGGCTGCACAGAGAGGCTGTGGAGCCTCCGTCCTTGGAGATACTCAAAAGCCACTGAAGGTGGCCCTGCTTTGGTTGACCCTCCTTTGCGGGCTCTTCCAATCTCAACTAAGGTCTGCTTCTGTATGAAATATCCCTGTGTGAATGTTAAAACTTAGAGTAAGGGTGACCTCTGGTGTCATTGTTGATGAGGTAATCGAAATCCAGAAGTGTTCAACTTGGAAAGTGAATGTAGCTGCAGTCTATGAGAAACAGAATTCTTTACCTCTTGCTTCTCAAAGTGAAACACGAAAGCAAGAAAAGAATGAGAAGAAAGTAAAAATTGATATGAATATATTCAGTGAAAATATTTTATTCATAGTTATGACCAAGGGTCAAATACCTCAACTGCTTATATTATTTAAAGGATTTGGTTGCTTGCATATTTATTTTCTCTCCTTTGGAGACTAGTAGAAAGTAAAACAAAGTCTTTGCCATGTAGAATATTTGGGAAAATGAATGTTGCTGAAAGTAAGAGCTGGCCTACATTGGTTCATACTATGGTGTCGTGGTTTAACTTCAGTCAGCAACTGAGCACCATGCAGCCGCTCGCTCACTCCCCCCCCCCCCCCCCCCGGTGGGATTGGGGAGAGAATTGGAAGAGCACAAGTGAGAAAAATTCATGGGTTGAGATAAAAACGGTTTAATAATTGAAATATAATAATAATAATGTAATAATAATAATGTAATAATAATAATGATAATACACAAAGCAAGTGATGCACAGTGCAGTTGCTCACCACCTGCCGACCGATGCCCAGCCAGTTCCCGAGCAGCGGCCCCCCCCGGCCAGCTTTCCCCCAGTTTATGTACTGAGCATGACGTCACATGGTATGGAATGTCCCTTTGGCCAGTTTGGCTGTGCCCCCCTCCCAGCTTCTTGTGCACCTCCAGCCTTCTCGGTAGAGCACGGGAAACTAAAAAGTCCTTGGCTAGTGTAAGCATTACCTAGCAACATCTAAAACATTGGTGCATTATCAACTTTGTTCTCCTCCTAAATCCAAAACACAGCACTGTACCAGCTACTAGGAAGGAAATTAACTCTATCCCTGCCGAAACCAGGACATACGGTATCAGTAGATGTAGTTTGCAATGAAAAGTTATATAGAGATTGGCTCACTATGTCTAAGAATATAATTTGCCCATGGAAAATTACTAATTAATGAAACATCAAAGTCTGATCTCAAAGAGAAAATGTCATTGTTTATTTTGGGACATGAAGGGATTGCAGTTTCAACTGTCTTAATACAGATGTCATGAAAGTTAAAGCTGAGGTTACTTTTAAGATCTGTTGTCTGGATTGCATGCTGAGTGTGAGCTATGTAAATCAGTCTTTTCATCCACCCACAGAACATTTACTTCTGCATACTCTGTTACCTAATAGTGGCAACAGCTGACAGTCCAGCTATGTCTACTGATACATTGGCATGAGTGAGGAGTGGAGAAGTGGGTTTTTTTAGGTTAATGGGACACATCTGAACAGGCTGTGAGAGCTGTAGGTTTTGCTGTTTGCATTGTGTGCCTCGTGCTGGTGTAACCAGTGGCGCATGTGTGCCATGTCCTGAGTGTATTGGTTCTCCCGAAGAAGCTGCTGCTGCTGCTCTTTCAGTTGAACTTTGGTTTCTTTAAGGATTTTTGAGTATTGGATGAGTCTGAGCAATTCCTGGCGCAGATGCCAATTCTCTGCTTTTACTTGTTTGATATGCTGAATTAGAGATTGTATCGCTGCTGCTTCTGCTCTCTTGGTGAGAACCTGGATCTTCTGATGAAAGTCCATCTCACAGTCAGCCTTGGCCTGCAGAAATCTGCTCTTGATTTTGTGCATTTCCTCTGAATGCTGTATCTTTGTGACCAACAATTCCTTCTCCAGCTCTTTAATCTTTTTCATCTGTTCCAGCTGAACAGATGGATCTTCGAAAGTCTGCAGGTCTTCAACCTCCTTGTTCAAAAGAGAGTACTTTGTCTCCATATTCATCAGAGAGCTCCTTACCTCCTCTTCTTTTTCTGTATACTGTGAGATTAGCTTCTCTTTCTGCATCCAGACTTGAGACAGGTCAGTGTGATTCTGGTCATTTAATGTTATTATCAGATTCTGGCACTTCTGGCTGTGTTTTGTTATGTAAGAGAGGTAAGCATTGCTCTCTTCCTGATTCCGTTGGGCCTCCTTTTCTAGGAATTTATTTTCCTGCAGGAAATGCTCCACTCTTCCCATGTATGTGTTCATATGTTCAGTGAGAATCTTGTATTCCTTCTGCAAGTACGATTTCCTCTCTTTGACAAGTATTTCCATGTCACTTATTCCTTTGGATATATCTCCATTCTTGGTTCTTACTCCTTGCTTATTTTTCCCAGCACGCGTGGTGTCTTGTTTCATCTGCTTTGTATTAGATGCCATATTCCACACTGGGGGTGTCAAACTCTGGCAAACTGTAACAGAATGAAAAATCACAAATTCTAAGCGAGCATTTATGCCACATGTATGACTGTTGCTTTTTTCCCCAGTCATGCCCTCTTATGTTTTCAACTGATTATTCTGGCAGCTAAAATGTTTGACCTAAAATTTTTCATGTCTGGCCTATGTCTTGAGTTGAAGCACACGTGCACATATGTGCATTTGCATTTTTACATTCCTAGTTAACTGAGAAGAAGTAGTTCTGCTAATCTAAAAATACACATATTTTAAAGATGTCTTTTTTGTCGTATAATGTTGTGTTATTTCTGTAGTTTGGAGTACAAAGTCAAATTCCACTGGCAAATTATTACAGCTGTACATTGTGCACTGTCTTTCTGTAGGCAGTAGATCTTGTCCATAAAACTTCAGCAGCAAGTAAGTACTGAAGTGCTAATAGAGGCATGCCTGAAACTTACAAATTCATAAAGCAAATTCTAAAATATAACTGCTAAGTTATCATGCTGGACTGGAAGCTACCTGTAGAAAATGTTGTGGACAGTAGTACAGATTAAGCCCCATTCCTCCATTAAAGTTAGATTCCTGTATTTGTATTTGAAGAGACAGATGCATCCTTTTCCTGGATTTAGAAAGTTAAGTCAGTATTGTCTTATGAAATGAGAGCAGAAAAGGAACTGTTGCAACCAGTTTTAACCTAGGGTTTCAATGATCAATCAAGGTATTTACTCGCTTTGGAGAGTGACTGCGTTCTTATCCTTCCACTGCCTGAGGTAACAAAAACTAATATCTTCTTGGACATCATCTTAATGTCATTTGAGATATGACACAGATAACTATTTATGAATACAGAGAGAGTGAAAGGATGACCATAGAGGGGATAATGGCTAAAGAAGCATCCTCCCAGATCTGGCCATGGAATGTGTGCCATGGATTTTGATGGAATGTTGAATGTGCCATGCAGATGTGATCTTCCCAGTTGCCTAGGACTGCATTCTCCCCTCAGAGATGGTGGGTGGGAGATACGTACAGAACTTTATGGGCTGAACATCAATTCAGCATCTGTTGAGATCACACTGGATTATTCATTTGGAGATTATTCATCTGGGCTGCTTTATCTGTGTTCTATTTTGGTTTTGTTATAGGTGAGTAACTTGAAATTTGCTTTGGTGTTTTGGCCAAATTAAGGCAAAATGTTTTACTCTCTTATGAGAAAGATGTTACAGCTCTATCAGAGAACATCGGTATCCAAGCTGATGCCTTGGTTTTCTGTGCTGTTAGGAGTTGTTCTGTCTGGGTTCTCTCTTGCTGAGAAGATAACAGTCCTTTAATAAAGACAGTTTAATTAAGGCCGAATGAGAGGCTTCTCTTTCTGCCTGTGTCATTTCCTATTTATACTGGTCAAATGATTGCAAAGCACGATATTATCATAGATAATCTATTTGTGTTTCTGCAGTACACTATGTATTTATTGCCTGTGGTAGGTATGTGAAAAAGCACTGCATAGCAGGTCAAATACAATGACCTGGGTTTATTTTTAAACTCTCAAGGTTTCAGGGACTTTTTGGGTGGGCAGATCATGTCCATACTCGGGGGTAGCCGGGGTGGTTTGCAGTGGAAGCACTATGCCACATTCTTTTGTCCTTGACTGGAAATGCCTTTCTAGCACACATCCTGCTTCAGCTCGTCTGCATTGTGTACAAATAGACACCGCTTCACACTATGTGTGTAAGAATTCTGGTCTGATACATCCCGCTCAGTGTTATTCATTCATCACTGATAGGACAGATTCACAGAAACACCAAATACTTGAGCCTGGAAGGGACCTCAGGAGATTGTCTAGTCCAGCCCCTTGCTCAAAGCAGGGTTAACCAGAGCAGGTTGCCTAAGACTGTGTCCAGTCAGGTTTTTAATATCTCCAAGGATGGAGAACTGTGTATGTCCGCTTTGTTTAAATGTTCCCTAACCTGATCCTCCTCCATTGAGGGCAAGTTTTCCTTGCTCCAGACTTTCTCCCTGGCCTCAGGGACCTGGGATTCTGGAAGGTCAGTCTTACCAGTAAAGACCAATGCGAAGAATGCACTGAGTAGCTCAGCCTTTTTGGCATCCTTTGTCACTAGGTCCCCTGCCCCTTTCAGCTAAGAGGCCATGTTTCCCTAGTAGTCTTTTTGCTGCTCATATACCTGTAGAAGCCCTTCTTGTTGCCATTCACATCCCTTGCCATATTCAATTCCAGATGAGCTTTGGCTTTCTTAACACAGTTCCTGCACGCTTGGACAGTGTCTTTGTATTCCTCCTGGGCTGCATGATCCTGCTGCCACCTCTTGTATGCTTCATTTTTACATTTGAGTTTTGTAAGGAGCATCTTGGTCTTTGGTGTAGGCCTTCTGCCACCCTTCTTTGACTTCCTCCTTATTGGCGTGAACCATTCTTGAGATTGGAGGAGGTGCTCCTTGAAAACCAACCGGGTCTCCTGGACTCCTCTTCTCTCCAGGACCATCTCCCATGGGAGTCTTCCAAGCAGATCCCTGAATAGCTCAAACTCTACTCTTCTGAAGTCCAGGATTCTGATCCTACTGTTTGCATTGTTCCCTTTTCTCAGGATCCTGAACTCCGTCATCTTGTGGTTACTGCAGCAAAGGCTATCCCCAGCTTTCACATCCCAAACCAGTACTTCCTTGTTTGTAAGTATCAGGTCCAGGAGAGTGCCTCTCCTTCTCAGCTCCTTGATCACCTGTGCCAGGAATTTATCATCAGTGCATCCCAGAAACCTCTCTACTTCCTCCTAATGAGGCAGTCTGTGCCAGACACCCAACACAAAATTACCCACATTGGTCTGCCCTCTAATCCTAACCCATAAACTCTCAACTGACTCATCATCTGTCCGAGGGCAGAGCTCCATGCATTCCTGCTGCTCTCTCACATAAAGGGCATTTCCCCCTCCTGGAGCCTGTATCCATCCATAGCAGCACTCTGATCTTGTAAGCTAACCCACCATGTCTCTCTCACCAAATCTCAATGAGATTTACATCTGCAGATGCACACATGCTCTTTAATTTCTCATTTGTTCCCCATGCTCTGTGCGGTAATGTACAGGCACTTCAGAGAGCTACCCAGCTGTGCTGATTTCCTAGAAAAGGTGAGAGAGCTTCCTTCATCGTGCTGTCCTATAAGTACTCCCTTATTTATGTCCATGTGATTGAGGTGGTCCCCCTTCAGCACTGAATTGTTGACTAAAGGTCTCTCCTGTCCACTTCGCCCTGCACCTTTTGCTTGCAGACTTAGTCCACCACTTCCTCATTTGATTGTTGTTCATCATCTTTCCTGCTTTGTTCCTTGTTTAAAGTTCTCCTCAGCAGAGGAGAACAGGTTGCCACCAGTCTGTTGGCAAAGATGCTTTTGCCCGCTTTGTGTTGTATATCCTGTCTCTTCCTATCAGTTCTTGATCTTCAAAGAGGATCCTATGGTCATAAAAAACATTCCTCTATTCTTGACACTAGCTGCGCAACCAGATGTTGACCCACAGGATAAGTCCACTTCTACTCAAGCCCTTCCCCCTCACCAACAAGATAGAGGAGAAAACCACCTGCCCCCCCCATCCTCTTGCCTCTTGCCCCTTGCCCCTAGAGCCATGTAGTCTTGCTTGATAGGCTCCAGGTCTCCCCTGACAATATCATTGTTGCCCACATGGAAAAGCAGCAGGGCATAATAGTCTGGGAGATAGACAAGATTTGGCAGCCTCTCCACAATATCCTGGAACTGAGCTTCCAAAGAGCAGCAAACCTCCCTAGACAGCAGGTCAGGTAGGCAGATGAGGGCCTCCGTCCCCTGCAGAAGAGAGCCTCTTCCCACAACAATCACTTGGTGCTTCCTGGTGCTGCTGTGCAGCTCAGGCTCAGCCAGCTCAGATGCCTCATGGGAGAGAGTTCCCAAACCCTTGTCTGCTTCCAGAGCACTCAACCTGTTCTGTAATTGCAGAACTGCAGGTGGAGCAAGCACCTGCCTCCTGCTGCTGGAAGACACAGGATTCCTGCCTTGTCATCATGGGAGTCTCCATTTCCCAACCAGATAAGCTCAGACTCAGTACAGCTGGGGATGTGGGCTCTTGAAGCTACAGGGTCTCAGAAGATCCAGTCAGTCTCTTTCTTGTTCTCTCTGATGCTGCAACTTGCTGACCTCCTCCTGCAGCTCTTTTGGCAGCACAGATCCTCCACAAGTGCATACCTCCTGCTGGCAAGGAGACCATGTCCCCCTGCCCCAGCCACAGCAAGAGTGAGAGGCACCAGATGCTCCCAGCATCTTGAGACATGGAGAACTACATCCTCCCTTAGTCATTTGATCTGAGTTGAGGCCTGTGATGTTCCACGGGTAGAGACCTGGATAGAAAGCTGGTCATAGAGGATTCCCTTGGATCTATCCACACTTTACAAAATGGGTCAAACCAATACAGTAGTGGTAGAAGATGGGATCATAGCTCTTTCCTTTACTGTAGTGAATGAGGGCTGATGAGGCTGCTTCACCTGGCATGCTCTTTCTGTCTCCTGATATAACAGTGTGGGCCCAGACTTTGGCCCAATCCATTCTGTCCCTCCTTAACCAGTGGTTTGATGGAGGCTAAAAAGAGCACCCTTGAATACTACCCAAGCATATGACACCTGAATGTTCCAGAATCCTGGCACCCTACATGAACTACAGGCTGACACTCTTGCCCTTAAGAGGTACGTCCTCAGTGACTGTTAGAGTATGCATAGGTACTATGGCTGATAGCTTTCTCTCCAGTTCCTCTGGGTTTTGCAGCCCTACCAAGGGAATCAAGACATACACAGAAGTTTCAGCCAAGCCTGCGGTTTTGCAGGGTAGAGATCATATTATCCTTTTGCCATAAAGTTATGAACCCTCAGGAACTGGCTTCTTACTAATGTTTGCAGTGTTGACCTCATTCTTGTGGCCTGCTGCTTCCTTTACAACTTCAGCAGTGCTTGGTGGAGCTTTTTAATATTGGTATGGAAGAACTGTTTGGAAAGCTAGCTGTAATTTTATAGTATGAGGGCTAGCGAGACCATGTCTGTCTAGTGTTAAGTTCACAGAATCACAGAATGGTTGAGGTTGGAAGGGACTTCTGGAGGTCATCTGGTCCAACCCCTCTGCTCAAGCAGGGCCACCTAGAGCAGGCTGCCCAGGACCATGTCCAGACAGCTTTTAAATGTCTCCCAGGAGGGAAACTCCACAACCTTCCTGGGAAACTTGTTGCAGTGCTTGGTCACCCTCACAGTAAAAAACTGTTTCCTGATGTTCAAGTGTAACCTCCTGTTTTTCAGTTTGTGCCCATTGCCTCTGGTCCTGTCACTGGGCACCACTGAATTCTCCTCTATCCTTCCAGTTGCAGGGAATGATGAGGGAAAAAATAGGAAGAGCCAGCAGATCAATACCTGGCTCCAAGGCTGGTGTCACCGGCAGAATTTTGGTTTTTTTGATCATGGGTCAGTTTACACACCACCAGGCCTGCTGGCAACAGATGGGGTACACCTGTCTCAAAGGGGGAAAAGGATCTTTGCACAGGAGTTAGCAAGGCTCACTGAAAGAGCTTTAAACTAGATTTGAAGAGGGAAAGGGATAAAACCAGGCTCACTAGAGATAAGCCTGGGGGCAGCACGCCAATGTTTGAGGGATGGTATGCTAGTGAGGTCCTTCGGTCTGCTGTCTCAGTGGAGGTAGGGGATGGAGATCCATGTGGCAGCAAAGACGCAAGAGTTATGGATGTGTTAGAAACCACAGAAGCACCTGAGAATGGTCATGTAGGAATTAGGGTTTCTCCCCCCAGAAAGGTGGCGGGATCAGTAGCCCAACTGAAGTGCATCTACACCAATGCACGCAGCATGGGCAACAAACAGGAGGAGCTGGAAGCCATTGTGCAGCAGGAAAACTATGATATAGTTGCCATCACGGAAACAGGTGGGATGACTTGTACAACTGGAGTGCTGCAGTGGATGGCTATAAACTCTTTAGAAGGGATAGGCAAGGAAGGAGAGGCAGTGGGGTACCCCTGTATGTTAGGGAGTGTTTTGACTGTCTAGAGCTTAATGATGGTGATGATAGCGTTGAGTGTTTATGGGTAAGAATCAGGGGGAAGGCCAACAAGGCAGATATCATGGTGGGAGTCTGTTACAGACCACCCAACCAGGATGAAGAGGCAGACAAAATATTCTATAAGCAGCTGGGAGGAGTCTCACAATCGCTAGCCCTTGTTCTCGTGGGGGACTTCAACTTACCAGATGTCTGCTGGAAATACAATACAACGGAGAGGAAACAGTCTAGGAGGTACCTGGAGTGTGTGGAAGATAACTTCCTGACACAGCTGGTGAGTGAGCTAACTAGGGAAGGTGCCCCACTGGACCTGTTGTTTGCAAACAGAGAAGGACTTGTGGGTGATGTGATGGTTGGAGGCTGTCTTGGGCATAGTGATCACGAATTGATAGTTTTCAGTTCTCAGAGAAGTAAGGAACAGGGTTAGCAGAACTGCCACCTTGGACTTCTGGAGGGCAGACTGGCCTGTTTAGAAGACTGCTTGACAGAGTCCTTTGGGAGGCAGTCCTGAAGGGCAAAGGAATCCAGAAAGGCTGGACATTCTTCAAGAAGGAAATCTTAAAGGCACAGGAGCAGGCCATCCCCATGTACCGGAAGACAAGCCGTCAGGGAAGAAGGCTGACCTGGCTGAACAGAGAGCTTTGGCTGGAACTCAGGAAAAAAAGGAGAGTTTATGACCTTTGGAAGAAGGGGCAGGCAACTCAGGAGGGCTACAAGGGTGTCGTGAGGTTATGCAGGGAGAAAATTAGAAGGGCCAAAGCCCAGCTAGAACTTAATCTGGCTACTGCTGTAAAAGACAATTAAAAATCATAGAATCATTACGGTTGGAAGAGACCTCTAAGATCATCGAGTCCAGCCATCGACCCAACACCACCATGTCCACTAAACCGTGTCCCTAAGTGCCGCATCTACACGTCTTTTAAATACCTCCAGGGATGGGGACTTAACCACCTCCCTGGGCAGCCTGTTCCAATGTTTCACCACTCTTTCAGTAAAGAAATTTTTCCTCACATCCAATCTAAACCTCCCCTGGCGCAACTTGAGGCCGTTTCCTCTCATCCTATCGCTAGTTACTATAAATGTTTCTATAAATACATTAGCAACAAAAGGAGGGCTCAGGAGAATCTCTACCCTTTATTGGATGCGGGGGGAAACATAGTGACAGAGGATGAGGAAAACAATGAGGTACTTAATGCCTTCTTTGCTTCAGTCTTTAATAGCAAGACCAGTTGTTCTGTGGGTACCCAGCCCCCTGAGCTGGAAGACAGGGACGGGGAGCAGAGTGAAGCCCCCATAATCCAAAGGGAAATGGTTAGCGACCTGCTACACCACTGAGACACACACAAGTCTATGGGGCCAGATGGGATCCACCCAAGGGTACTGAGGGAGCTGGTGGAAGTGCTTACCAAGCCACTTTCCATCATTTATCAGCAGTCCTGCCTAACTGTCGAGGTCCCAGTTGACTGGAAGTTACCAAATGTGATGCCTGTCTATAAGAAGAGCTGGAAGGAGGATCTGGGGAACTACAGGGCTGTCAGTCTGAGCTCAATGCCGGGGAAGGTTATGGAGCAGATCATCTTGAATGCCATCATGCGGCACGTACAGGACAACCAGGTGATCAGGCTCAGTCAGCATGGGTTTATGAAAGGCAGGTCCTGCTTGACTAACCCGATCTCCTTCTGTGACAAGGTGACCTGCTTAGTGGATGAGGGAAAGGCTGTGGATGTTGTCTACCTAGACTTTAGGAAAGCCTTTGACACCATTTCCCACAGCATTCTCCTGGAGAAGCTGGCTGCCCATGGCTTGGACGGGTGTACTCTTTGCTGGGTGAAAGAATGGCTGGATGGCCAGTGATACAACGAGAGGAAATGGCCTGAAGTTGTGCCAGGGGAGGATTAGATTGGATATTAGGAAAAATTTCTTCACCGAAAGGGTTGTCAAGCATTGGAACAGGCTGCCCAGGGAAGTGGTTGAGTCACCATCCCTGGAGGTATTTAAAAGACATGTAGACGTGGCGCTCAGGGACATGGTTTAGTGGTGGACTTGGCAGTGCTAGGTTAACGGTTGGACTCAATGATCTTAAAGGTCTTTTCCAACCTAAATGATTCTGATTCTATGAAAAGAGCCTGGCTCTGTCCTCTTCGCACCCTCCCTTCAGGTATCATAGAATAGTTTGGGTGGGAAGGGACCTCTAAAGGTCATCTAGTCCAACCCCCCTGCCGTGGGCAGGGACATCTTCAACTAGATCAGGTTGCTCAGAGCCCCGTCCAACCTGACCTGGAATGTTTCCAGGGATGGGGCATCCACCACCTCTCTGGGCAACCTGGTCCAGTGTTTCACCACCCTCAGCGTAAAAACTGTCTTCCTTATATCTAGTCTAAATCCAGCCCCCTTTAGTTTAAAGCCATTCCCTCTTGTCCTGTCGCAACAGGCCCTGCTAAAAAGTCTGTCCCCATCTTTTTTATAAGCCCCCTTTAAGTACTGATAGGCTGCAATAAGGTCTCCCCGAAGCCTTCTCTTCTCTAGGCTCGAACAACCCCAACTCTCTCAGCCTTTCTTCATAGGAGGGGTGTTCCATCCCCCTGATCATTTTTGTGGCCCTCCTCTGGACCCGCTCCAACAGGTCCGTGTCTTCCTTATGCTGAGGACTCCAGAGCTGGACACAGTACTCCAGGTGGGGTCTCACCAGAGGAGAGTAGAGGGGCAGAATCACCTCCCTCGACCTGCTGGCCACGCTTCTTTGGATGCAGCCCAGGATACGCTTGGCCTTCTGGGCTGCGAGTGCACATTGCTGGCTCATGTCCAGCTTTTCATCCACCAGTACCCCCAAGTCCTCCTCGGCAGGGCTGCTCTCAATCCCTTCATCCCCCAGCCTGTATTGATACCGGGGGTTGCCCCGACACAGGTGCAGGACCTTGCACTTGGCCTTGGTAAACCTCATGAGGTTCACACGGGCCCACTTCTGGAGCTTGTCCAGGTCCCTCTGGATGGCATCCCGTCCCTCTGGCGTGTCAACCACACCGCTCAGCTTGGTGTCATCTGCAAACTTGCTGAGGGTGCACTCGATCCCACTGTCTATGGCATTGATGAAGATATTAAACAGTACCGGTCCCAATACAGACCCCTGCGGGACGCCACTCGTCACCAACCTCCATCTGGACATTGAGCCGTTGACCGCTACCCTCTGGATGCGACCATCTAACCAATTCCTCACCCACCGGACAGTCCACCCATCAAGTCCATACCTCTCCAGTTTAGAGAGAAGGATGTTGTGGGGGGCCGCGTCAAAGGCCTTACAGAGGTCCAGATAGATGACATCTGTAGCCCTTCCCGTGTCCACTGATGTAGTCACTCCATCATAGGCGGCCACTAGGTTAGTCAGGCAGGACTTGCCCTTGCTGAAGCCATGCTGGCTGTCTCGAATCACCTCCCTGTCCTCCACGTGCCTTAGCATAGCTTCCAGGAGGATCTGTTCCATGATCTTCCCAGGCACTCAGGTGAGACTGACTGGCCTGTAGTTCCCCGGGTCTTCCTTTTTTCCCTTTTTAAAAATGGGGGTTATGTTGCCCCTTTTCCAGTCAGTGGGAACTTCACCGGACTGCCACGACTTCTCAAATATGATGGATAGTGGCTTAGCAACCTCATCTGCCAGTTCCTTCAGGACCCGCGGATGGATCTCATCAGGTCCCACGGACTTGTGCACCTTCAGGTGCCTTAGATGGTCTTGAACCTGATTCTCCCACAGTGGGTGGCTCTTCATTCTCCAAGTCCCCGCCTTTGCCTTCTGCAGCTTGGGCGGTGAGGCTCGAGCACTTGCCGGTGAAGACTGAGGCAAAAAAGTCATTGAGTACCTCCACCTTCTCCGTGTCCCGGGTAACCAGGTCTCCCGTTTTGTTCCGGAGAGGGCCCCATATCGATACACATTAATAAGATCCCTCCCTTGCCTTCTCTTCTCCAGGCTAAATAGTCACAGCTCTCTCAGCCTTTCCTTAGATGAGAGGTGCTCCAGTCCCTTAATCATCTTCGTGGCCCTTTGTTGGATTCTCTTCTGTAGCTACATGTTTCTCTTGTACTGGCGAGCCCAGAACTCGACACACTACAGGTGTGGTCTCACCAGTGCTGAGTGGGTGCTAGTGTTAGTGCACACAGGCAATTACCCTTTTCCAGTTATCCTGTCTTCCCCCCTCCCCAGCATTATGCATCCCCTTAGGAGCTGCCTGATAAACAGCTGTAAACTGGGAGAGGAAGGAGGGAAGTGAACTCAGTAGCAAAGGCACCCCCCACAGTATCGCATACAAACCTCCACTTACTTTACATCTGAAAACTGAACATTTATGGAAGGGATACCCCTACTGGATCCTGGGAAACTTCAGTGGCCCCAGAGAGCAAGAATAAAGATACTGAAATATCTTGGAGATATTCAAAAGCTGTCTGGACATGATCCTGGACATGCTGCACCTGCTCTAGGTGGCCCTGCTTGAGCAGGGTGTTTGGACCAGATGACCTCCAGAGGTCCCTTCCAACCTCAACCATCTGTGATACTGGTTTTCTGTGAAGGGATGATAATGATGCCCCGGATCCTTGTCTCATATATGTGCATCATAGCAGCCAAAAGACAGAAGTTGATTTGTAGTGTGCCAGAGTGCTATCTGTTCTGCAGGAAATTATGAGGGTAACATATAATGGAGTGCAAAAGACTCAGTGAGATAATTTTGACCAATCAGACAGGTTGGGGCTGCAGGTGGTGGGGAGAGCCAGCTCTGGAAAGGGTACCATATACATGAGGATAAGACCTCTGTGCTTATTCTTAGATGTACACCCAGGTTTCCATGGCAAGAGAACAACATCCCAGATAAGAGCCTAGGGTGAAGAAACACGTGTAGTGCAAATAATGGTAAGACTTACCAAGTTGCTAGTAAAATTTGCCACAGTAAGATGCACCTTTAGAGCACAGGATTGTTTTCCAGAAGGGTCAAACATTACTGAATAATGAATGATGAAGCGCAGCAACAAGATAGAAGCTGTACGTGTCTGAAATCCATGCTTTTTCCTTTGGGTTCAGAATATTTTTTGTTGGTCTTGTTGTCTGTGCAGCACAGGTTCACACTGGTGAGTATAGCTAAACACTTCCTAAATTTGAGAAATAAGTTAGAAGACATGTTTTGTAATATTTGTGAGATACCAAGTGAAGGTGATGGAATAATGGTCGATGCCCTATATAGCGCTTTTAAAAATCCATCTTCTGTATGTATCAAGTTATTAAAAGATAATACATCATAGGAAAGGGATGTCTAGTAATTAGACATAATTTTTGTGATTTGAATGAGGCAGGGAATTGTTGAAATAACAGTAAGTGGTAATATAATTATTTGAATATATATTCAGACAGTGTGAGCACTATGCCTACAATCCTACATTAATAATTTGCTAATTTTTTTTTTAAGCATTCATTTCAGGAGGGGATTCAGGTCTTTTTAACATGCAACGTTACGTTTTAAAACTGCTGAGATACCTGCAACGTAAGAGGCACAGTTAAGTCCACCACAAATACTAAAGGAAGGAAAATGCATCAGTATTAATGATTCTTGCAGACATAATCAGAAAATAAAGGAATGAATAGTACTTTGTGTGCTGAATTTCTAAACTACTTACTCGAAAGAGGAACAATGCAATCAAGGATTTGGAACTGGAGAGAAGTCTGATAAGTCTAATGGGTTTAATGATCATTTGAAATGAAAAGTTACTGTATCCTAATACAACTGGTGGCCCTTTTTAAATATGCAAAATGCAAGTAGATAGGTGAACAAAATAGAATAAATATACTAAATTCGCCTGTCATAGTAATAGCAGAACAGGTTCCAAGCTGGGAATGTGGTAGCTGCATCAGAAGTAGAGTGGGTATAGGGAGACATAAGAATCTGTATAGAAATCAGTGCAGTTGTGTTTTAGGAAACAGACTTGAAGACCTAGAAAGGTATCACAACCGACAAGTAGTAGAACTGAGTTAGTAACAGTTGTGTAGTTTTGGGGGAAAGGCAATTGTAAAGCTGTATGAATGTTAGAGAAATGACTAAACCTGCATGGAAAAAACAGGCCTTGCTAAAGTTGGTATTATACAAAATGTGTTTTTTTAAAAAGCACTGACCTTTCCTGCTCCTGTGGTATTCACAGATTTTCCAAATAGCTTCTTCTGGCTTGCTGTTCCTGGTTTACTGGACAGCATTTGCTGATAGCCAAACTCTGATCTCTGAAGAATGCTGGTGTTTGTAAGCTGTGCGTGTCCATGGTGACAAAACATGCGAAGTCACAAGAGAAGCTCTGCAGAGAGATTCTCAGTGCTGTTTCAGTTCCCAGCTTGGTTGTGAGGCCTGACTGTGACATGCTTTGTTACCTATTGGTGTCAGTTAAGCAGAAACACAAAGGCAGTTTGGCTTATAAGAATATGATTTATAGTGCTGCTATATTAATAGGGAAACAGACTCAGCTAGCTATTAGGATGTGCTGAAGGAAAAGGTATGACTTAAGACATGGTCTTCCTTGGGAGTTAGGTGCCACTATCTACTCAAGCATATCTGGTCCATATATTTGGGTTTTCTTTCCAACAGGTTGGCAAGCAGTCCCAGGTCCCACAAAGTTAGGAAGGGATGTGTGTATATGGGAATGTTTGTGACATTTGAAGGGCAGATGCTAGAAAGGATTTTTGCAAATGCAGTTCTTATTTATGGAGGGGGTTCTTGTTTTGGAGAGGAAATTAATAGTTTGGGAGGCACTTCCTGCATTTTGTAAGGAAAACGAGCTAATCCTCGTACATGAGAAATTTTGTTTCTCTAGGTATAAACTTGGCATCTCTGTGGCATAGGGCATGGAATTTCACTGGTTTACTTATTCATCTAACCTGGCTATTTGTGACTAAAGTACAAGTTTCTAGAAAGGCATCTAAACTTGAATACAGTAATAATGGAAAATACACTACTTCCTTTGGTTGTTTTTTGCAGTGGTTGATGGTTTCACATAAAAATGTGTGAAAGTGAGATTTTTTCTTTTGTAATTTCAGTTTTACAGCTTCAGATTTTACTGATTTGTAGGTGGTTTCCTGACAAATTAGAGCACCCTTGTATTGGGTTTATGTGGCAAGGTTTTGGTAGTGGGGGGGCTGCAGGGTTGGCTTCTGTGGGAAGACAACAGACGCTGGCCCAGTGGACGGAGCCAGTTCCAGATGGCTCCAAGGACCCGCCGCTGGCCAAAGCTGAGCCAATTGGCAATGGTGGTAGTGCCTCTGTGATAACATATTTAAGAAGAGGTAAAAAACCACTGCACAACAGCAGCTGAGAGGGGGGAGTGAGAATATGTGAGAAAAACAACTCTGCAGACACCAAGGTCAGTGAAGAAGGAGGTGGAGGAGGTGCTCTGGGCGCCGGAGCAGAGAGTCCCCTGCAGTCCGTGGTGAAGACCATGGTGAGGCAGGTTGTCCCCCTGCAGCCCATGGAGGTCCACAGTGGAGCAGATATCTACCCTGCAGCCCATGGAGGACCCCATGCTGGAGCAGGTAGATGTGCCTGAAGGAAGCTGTGACCCTGTGGAGAGCCCGCACTGGAGCAGGCTCCTGGCAGGAGCTGTGGCTCTGTGGAGAGGAGCTCACGCAGGAGCAGGTCTTCTGACAGGACCTGTGGCCTCACGGGAGACCCACACTGGAGCAGTCTATTCCTGAAGGACTGCACCCTGTGGAAAGGACCCATGCTGGAACAGTTTCTGAAGAACTGCAGCCCATGAAAAGGACCCATATTGGAGAAGTTCATGAAGGACTGTCTCCTGTGGGTGGGACCCCACCACGCTGGAGCAGAGGAAGAGTGTGAGGAGGAGGGAGCGGCAGAGACAAAGTGTTATGAACTGACCGCAACCCCCGTGCCCTGCGCTGCTCGGGGGGAGGAGGTAGAGAAGTTGGGAGTGAAGTTGAGCCTGGGAAGGGAGGGGTGGGGAGAAGGTGTTTTTAGATTTGTTCTTATTTCTCATTATCCTACTCTGATTTTGATTGGCAGTAAACTAAATTAATTTCCCCAAGTCAAGTCTGTTGTGCCTGTGACGGTAATTGCTGAGTGATCTCCCTGTCCTTATCTTGACCCACAAGCCTTTCATTGTATTTTCTCCCTCTGTCCTCTTGAGGAAGGGAATGATAGAGCAGCTTGGTGGGCACCTGGCAGCCAGCCAAGGTCAACCCACCACAACCTTTTACTCTTAAGTCTTTTCTCCCTGTGAAGATTTTTGCGTATGGTGTTTGTATGTCCCAGTCTTTTTCTGAAAGAAGATTGAGTTGCTTGTCCCTCAGAGTAGAGGGGCAGAATCACCTCCCTCGACCTGCTGGCCACGCTTCTTTTGATGCGGCCCAGGATGCAATTGGCCTATTTTTTAATTTTTTCCTCTCTCGACTTACTGATTTTTAATTTTTGTTTCTATGGCTACTTCTATCAAGGTTGCTGCCATTATTTTTTTTTCTTTTTTTTCCTGTATCCTGTCGCTTTTAAAATTTTCTTTCTTTATTTGTATTTTTCTCCCTACCCTTAGTTTTTTTTTCTTGTGTTTCCTTAAAGCTGTCATTTTGCAATTTTTCTTACTATGTCTACTTTTAATGAGTTCACTGTCTTTATTTTTGAATTTTTTCTTGTCTGTCCTGAACCCTGTCGCTTTAAGTTTTGTTTCTATGTCTTCATTTATTTAGTTTGCTGTCCTTATTTTTTAATTTTTTCCTTTATTTCCGTAATCCTGTTACTTTAATTTTTCTATGTGTATATTTATTCCATTTGCTGCCCTATTTTTTTAATTCTTTCCTCTCTGTTTTGTACCCCACTGCTTTTTAAATGTTTTCTGTCTCAGTTTTAGTTTGCTGTCCTTTTAATTTTTTTTCCTCTCTTTTCTTAATCCCTATGCTTTTAAAATTGTTTCAATATCTGTATTTGAGTTTGCTGTCCCTATTTTTTAATTCTTTCCTGTCGTGTATGCTGTTGCCTTTTAAATTATCCTTCTATGTCTACTTTTATACACTGTCTTTATTTTTTAATTTTTTCCTTATTTCCTGTACTCCAGCACTTTTTAAATTTTCCTTTTATGTTTACTTTTATGAAGATGTGTCGTGGTTTAACCTCAAGTCGGCAATTGAGCACCGCACAGCTGCTCGCTCACTCCTCCCCCCGGCTCCCCGGTGGAATGGGGGAGAGAATCGGAAGAGTAAAAGTGAGAAAACTCATGGGTTGAGATAAAAACAGTTTAATAATTGAAATAAAATAAAATACTGCTACTACTACTACTGCTAGTAATAATAGAAGAATATACAAAGCAAGTGATGCACTCACCACCCGCCAACCTGTGCCCAGCCAGTCCCCAAGCAGTGGCCCCCCCAGCCAGCTTTCCCCCAGTTTATGTACTGAGCATGACATCACATGGTATGGAATGTCCCTTTGGCCAGTTGGGGTCAGCTGTCCTGGCTGTGCCCCCTACCAGCTTCTTGTGCACCTCCAGCCTTCTCAGTCGGTAGAGCATGGGAAGATGAAAAGTCCTTGACTAGTGTAAGCATTACCTAGCAACAACTAAAACATTGGTGTGTTATCAACATTATTCTCATACTAAATCCAAACCACAGCACTATACCAGCTACTAGGAAGAAAATTAACTCTAACCCAGCCGAAACCAGGACAGTATGCCTCTCACTAATTTTTCTTTCCTGTTTGTCCTGTACCCCATCACTTTTAAAATTTTGTTTCTATATCTCCATTTATATCAGTCCCTATTTTTTTAATTCTTACTTGTCTGTCGTGTATCCTGTCAATTTTAAAATTTTCTTTCTAGGTCTCCATTTATTTACTTCCCACTCCCTATTTTTTAATGCTTTCCTGTCTTTGCTGTACACTGTCACTTCATAGATTTTCTTTCTATGTCTACTTTTACCAGTTCACTGTCCTTATTTTTTATTTTTTCCTCTCTGTCCTTTACCCCGTTGCTTTTGAAATTTTCTTTCTGTGTCTACTTTTATCCAGTTCACTGTCTGTAGTTTTTAATTTTTTCCAGTCCTGTACCCTGTTGCTTTTTAAATTTTCTTTTTATTTCTACTTCAACCAATTCAGTCATCATTTAAGTTTTTCCTGTCTGTTGTGTAGCCCATCACTTTTTAAATTTCTTTTTATGTCTCCATTTATTTAGTTCCCTCTCCCTATTTTTAATACTTTCTGTCTTTGCTGTACCCTGTTGATTTTTACATATTCTTTCTATGTCTACTTTTATCCAGTTCTCCGTCCCTATTTTTTAATTCTTTCTTGTCTGTCATGTACACCATCATTTTTTAAAATTTCTTTCTATGTCTCCGTTTCTTTAGTTTGCTGCCCTATTTTTTAATTCTTTCCTCTCTGTTCTTTACCATGTTGCTTTTAAATTTTCTTTCTATGTCTTAGTTTATTTATTTAGCTGTCTCTGTTTTTTAAGTTATTCATGTCTGTCCTATAACCTGTTGCTTTTAAAATTTTCTATGTCTACTTTTATCTGGTTCACTGTCTTTATTTTTTAATTCTTTCTTGTCTGTCCTGAACCCCATCACCTTTTAAATTTTCTTTCTAAGTTTATGTTTACCTAGTTCCCCGTCCTTGTTTTTAGTTTTTTACTATGTCTACTTTTTACCCTATCTTTATTTTTTAATTTATTTTTGTCTTTCCTTAATGCCATCACATTTTAAAAATTTTTTCTATGTCAGCTTTTATCCAGTTTGCTGTCCCTGTTTTTTTAATTTTTTTCCTGTCTGTCCTGTACCTTTTAAAATTTTCTTTTATGTGTACTGTTATGAAGTTCCATATCCCTATTATTTTTTTCCCTATGTACACTGTAACTTTTAAAATTTTTGTTCTGTCTACTTTTACCAAAATCTCTATCCATCTTTCTATATTTTTTCCTGTCTCTCATGTATCCTGTTGCATTTTAAATTTACTTTACTTACACTTCTGTGTCTATTTTTTACCCTATCCTTTTTTTATTTTTTCCTTGTCTTTCCCTAATGTCATCACTTTTAAAATTTTATTTCTATGTCTACTTTTCTCCAGTTTGCTGTCTCTATTTTTTGATGTTTTCCTGTCTGTCATTTATGCCATTGCTTTTTACATTTTCTTTCTATGTATGTCTCTTTTATTTAGTTAGCTGTCCCTATTTTTTAATTCTTTACTCTGTCCTGTACTGTGTCCCTTTTAAAATTTTCTTACTATTTGTGTCTCTATTTTTCACCCTATCCTTATTTTTTCTTGTTGTTCCTTAATGCAGTTGCATTTTAAATTATCTTTCTATGTTACTTTTTATACAGTTTTTATACAGTTAGGTGTCCTTATTTTTTCATTTTATCTAGTCTGTCCTGTACCCAGTTACTTTTATCCAGTTTGCTGTCCATATTTTTTAATTCTTTCCTGTCTGTTTGGTACCCCATCACTATTTAAATTTTCTTTTTATATCTACATTTATGCAGTTTCCTGTACCAAGTTTTTAATTTTTTCTGTTTCCTGTAGCCTGTCATGTTTTAAATTTTTTTCTATGTCTTTTTTTATACAGGTGGTTGTCCCTGGAATTTTTAAATTCTTTTCTGGCTGTAGTGTACCCTATCTCTTTTTAAATTTTCTTTCTACATCTCTATTTCTTTGCTGTCCCTATTTTTTAATGTTTTCCTGTCTGTCCTGTAACCTCATGCTTTTTAAATTTTCTTTCTATGTCTCTGGTTATTTAGTTCACTATTTTTTAATTCTTTCACCTGTCATGTATCCTGTTGCTTTTTCAATTTACTTACTATGCCTACTTTAACCTAGTCACTGTCTTTATTTTTTAATATTATCTTGTCTGTCTGGTACACTCTCGCTTTTGAAATTTTCTTTCTATGTTTACTTTTGTCCAGTTTGCTGTCCCTATTTTTAAATTTTTTCCTTTGTCCTGTACATTCTCGCTTTTGAAATTTTTTTCCTATGTCTCTCTCTATGTTTCACCCTATTCTTATTTTCCAGTCCTGTCTTTGATGCCATTTTCTATGTCACCTTTCATTATTTTTGCCGTCTCTATTTTGTAATGTTTTGCTGTCTATCCTGTACCTCGTTGCTTTTTAAATTTTCTTTCTATGTCTCCATTCATTTAGCTTGCTGTCTCCATTCATTTAGCTTGCTGTCCCTATCTTTTAATTCTTTCCTATGTCATGTACCCTGTCACTTTTTAAATTAACTTTGTGTGTCCATTTTTCACCCTATCCTTATTTTCTCATTTTTTCTTCTCTTTCCTTAATGATGTCAATATTTAAGCTTTCTTTCTATGTCAACTTTTACCCAGTTTACTGTCCCTACTTTTTACTGTTTTCCTGTCTGTCCTGTACCCCATCTCTTTGTATATGTTCTTTGTGTCTACTTTTATGAAGCTGCTTATCACTGTTTCTTAATTTTTTTCTCTCTGTTGTGTACCCTGTCACTTTTTAAATTAACTTTCTGTGTCCCTGTTTTTCACCCTAACCTTAATATTTAATTTTTTCTTTTCTTTCCTTAATGCCGTTGCTTTTTACATTTTCTTTCTATGTCACCTTTCATTATTTTTGCTGTCCCTATTTCGTAGTGTTTTTCTGTCTATCCTGTACCTCGTTGCTTTCAAAATTTTTTTCCTATGTCTAATTTTACCAAGCTCCCTATCACTATTTTCCTGTCTTGTACTCCATCACTTTTCAAATTTTCTTTCTACGTCTCCATTTATTTAGCTGGCTGTCCCTACTTTTTAATTCTTTCCTCTCTGTCGTGTTCTCTGTCGCTTTTTAAATTGTCTTTCTGTGCCTCTCTGTTTTTCACCCTATCCTTTATTATTATTTTTTTCTTTTTATTTATTAATGCCATTGCTTTTTCAATTTTCTTTCTATGTCAACATTTATCCAGTTTACTTTCCTTATTTTTTAACGTTTTGCCATGGGTCTTGTACCCCCTCATTTTTTACATTTTCATCTACTTTTCTGAAGCTGCCTATTGCTACATTTTCTTTCTAGTTTAACCAATACACTCTCTTTTTTTTTTTTTTTAAATGTTTTTCCTATCTGTTCTCCACCCTGTCACTTTTAAAGATTTTCTTTCTGTGTCTACTTTTATCCAGGTCACTGCCTTTATTTTTTATTTTTTTCCTCTCTGTCCTGTGCCCTGTCACTTTTAAATTTCGTTTCTATTTCTCCGTTTTAGTTCACTGTCACTATTTTTAAAATTTTCACTGTCTGACCTGTACCAAATCACTTTTTAAATTTTCCTCTTATGTCTACTTTTATCAAGCTGCGTATCACTGTTTTTTAATTCTTTCCTGGCTATCGCGCACCCTGTCACTTTTTACATTTTCTTTCTATGTCTACTTTAACCTATTCACTGTCTTGATTTTTTTAAGTTATTCCTGTCTGTCATGTAGCCCATCGCCTTTTAAATTTTCTTTATGTCTCCATTTATTTAGTTAGCTGTCCCTATTTTTTAATTTTTGTCTCTGTCATGTACCCCGTCACTTTTCAAATTTACTTTATATGCCTACTTGAACCTATTCACTGTCTTTATTTTTTAAATTTTTCCTGCCTGTCCAGTACCATCTCGCTTTTAAAATTTTCTTTCTAGGTCTCTGGTTGGTTGGTTGCTGTCCCTATTTTTTAATTCTTTCCTGTATGTCCTGTAACCAGTTGCTTTCTAAATTTTCTTTCTATGTCTAGTTTTATCCAATTGGCTGCATTTTTAATTATGTCCTGTCTGTCCTGTACCATGTCACTTTGAAAATTTTCTTTCTCATCTTCTTTTATGAAGCTGCCTATTGCTATTTTTTAATTCTTTCCTGTCTGTCCTGCACCTTGTAACTTTTTAAATTTTCTATGTCTCCATTTGTTTAGTTTGCTGCCCCTATTTTTTAATTCGTCTGTCATGTAGCCCGTCACTTTAAAAATTTACTTTCTATGTGTTTCTCTATTTTTCACTCTATTCTTATTTTTAAATTCTTTCTGTGTTTCCTTAATACCATCACTTATTAAATTTTCTTTCCATGTCAACTTTTATTCTGTTGCCGTCCCTATTTTTTAATGTTTTCCTGTCTGTCTTTTACCCTGTCAATTTTCAAAATATTCTTTCTATGTCTACTTTTATCCAATTCACTGTCTTTGTTTTTTAATTTTTTCCTGTCTGTCCTGTACCCCATCACTTTTAAAATTTTCCTTCTATGTCTACTTTTATGAAGCTGCGTGTTACTGCCTTTTAATTATTTCCTGTCTGTCCTGTAACATGTTGCTTTTTAAATTTTATTTTCTATGTGTCTATTTTTAACCCATTGCTTTTAAAATTTTCTACTTTTACCCCGTTTGATGTCTTTTTGAATTATTTCTTGTCTTTCCTTAGTGCCCTTTTTAAATTGTCTTTCTACGTCTCCATCTTAGTTCACCGTTGCTATTTTAAAATTTTTTGTTATTTCCTTAATCCCTGTTGCTTTTAAAATTTTCTACTTTTATGCCGTTCACTGTCTTTATTTTGCTGTCATTTTTTTCAATTATTTCTTGTCTTTCCTTAATGCCATTGCTTTTTAAATTTTTTTCTACATCTGCTTTAGTTCACTGTCCCTATTTTTTAATTTTCCCCTTTATTTCCCTAATCCCCATAGCTTTTTAAATGTTCTTTCTCGATCTCTGTTTTAGATTGCTGTCACTATTTTTAAAATTTTTTCCTTATTTCCTTAATTCCTTTTCTGTCTACTTTTATGCAGTTCACTCTCTTTAATTTAATTAAGTCTTCTCTTTCCTTAGTGCCATCATTTTTTAAATTTTCTGTCTGTGTCTGCCTTTTAGTTCGCTGTTGCTATTTTTTAGTTCTTTCCTCTCTTAATACCTTGGCTTCTAAAATTGTGCTTTTATGTCTAGTTTTATCTAGTTTGCTCTCCCTATTTTTTAATCTTTTCTTTTCTGTCCTGTACCCCTGCTCTTTTTAAATTTTCTATCTATGTCGCCATTTATTTCGTTTTCTGTCCCTATTTCATAATTTTTTTCCTTTGTTTCCCTAATCCCTCTCGCTTTTTCAATGTTCTTTCTATGCCTACTTTTATTCCTTTTGCTGTTTTTTTTTAAATTATTTCTTGTCTTAGTGTCGTCGCTTTTTAAATTTTCTTTCTACACCTCCATTTTCTTTCGTCATCGCTATTTTAAAATTTTTTCCTTAATCCCCACTGCTTTTAAAATTTTGTACTTTCATCCCATTCACTGTCTTTATTTTTGAATTATTTCTTGTCTTTTGTTAGTGCTGTCGCTTTTAAAATTTTCTTTTTATATCTGTTTTAGTTCGCTGTCGCTATTTTTTAGTTCTTTCCTCTCGTAATCCAATGGCTTTTAAAATTTTGTTTTTATGTCTACTTTGTCTGGTTTGCTGTCCCTATTTTTTAACCTTTTCCTTTCTGTCTTGTTCCTCTTCCCTTTTTGATAATTTATTTCTAAGTCTCTATTTAGTTTGCTGTTGCTTTTATTACATTTTTCCCTTATTTCCTTAATCCCTGTTGCTTTTAAAATTTTGTCTACTTTTATCCCATTCACTGTTTTTATCTTTTTCTTAGATCTTTTTTGTGTGTGTCATTGCCTTTTAAATTTTCTTTCTCCATCTCTGTTTTAGTTTGCTGTCCCTATTTATTAATTTTTTCCTTTATTTCCCTAATCCTCATCACTTTTTAAATGTTCTTTCTATGCTTACTTTTATTCCCTTTGATGTCTCGATTTTTAATTATTTCTTGTCTTTCCTTAGTGCCCTTGCTTTTTAAATTTTCTTTCTACATCTCCATTTTAGTTCACCATCACTGTTTTTTAATTTTTTCCCTCTATTTCCCTGAACCCCATTGCTTTTAAAATTGTCTGTCTACTTTTATCCCGTTCCCGGTCTTTATTTTTTTATTATTTCTTGTCTTTCCTTAGTGCAGTCACTTTTTAAAAATTCTGTCTGTTTTCATTTGTTTAGTTCACTGTTGCTATTTTTTAATTCCTTCCTCTCTTAGTCCCTTGGCTTTAAAAAATTCATTTCTGTGTCTACTTTTATCTATTTTGCTGTCTAGTTTGGTTTTTTAAGTTTTTCCTTTTTGTCCTCTACCCAGTTGTTTTTGAAATTTTCTTGCTATGTCTACTTTGATCAAGCTCCCTATCCTTATTTTTTAATAGTTTTTTTGTCTGTTGTGTACTCCATTGCTTTTTAAAATTTACTTTGTGTGTCTCTGTCACCCTTTCTTTATTTTTTAGTTTTTTCTTGTCTTTCCTAATAGATGTGGCTTTTTAGTTTTTCTATGTCTAATTTTATCCTGTCCAATGTGTTTATTTGTTGATTCTTCCCTGTCTGTCCTGCAGCCCATACTTCGCTTTATAAAGTTTCTTTGTATGTCTCCGTTTATTTGGATTGCTGTCTCTGTTGTTTAATTTTTTCCTCTCTTAATCCCTTAGCTGTTAAAATTTTGTTTCTATATGTACTGCTAATCTAGTTTGCTGTCCCTATTTTTAGTTTTCTGCTGACTGTCTTGCACCTTTTTGCATTTTCAAGTTTCCTTCTATGTCCACTTTTATCAAGCTCCCAACCCCTATTTTTTAATTTTTTCCTGTTATGTACCACATCACTTTTATATTTTTTTCTCTCATCTTTTATCCAGTTTGCTCTATTTTTTATTTTTTTCCATTTTCCTTACCCTGTCGCTTCTTAAATTTTCTTCTATGCCTCCATTTATCTAGTTCCCTTTCCCTTGTTTTTAATTCTTTCCTGTCGTGTACCATGTTGCTTTTAAAATTTTATTTCTAATGTCTCCATTTATCTAGTTCCCTGTCCCATTTTTTTTTCTTTCCTGGGTTTCCTGTAGCCTATCGCTTTTTATTTTCTCTTTTGAATCTCCCTCTACATAGCTCCCTTTAACATTGTTTTTTAATTTCCTGCCTTTCTGTCCTGTTCCCTTTCTATTTCTTGCTCTAGCCATCTTACGTTCTCTAATTTTTAATTCCTGTGTTTGTTGCTTTTTAATTTCTCTTTCTATGACTGCCTCTATCTGGCTTCCTGCCCCCCCCCCCTTTTTTTTTTTAATTCTTTCTGCTTTGTCCTGTTCTCCTTTTGTAGTTTTCTCTGTGTCTCCCTCTATCCAGTTCCCTATCATTGTAAAACCCTCCCTCCTCCATCTCTCTGTCTCCTGTCTGTCTGTGTCTCATTCTCTGTGTCCCTCTCTGCTATTCCTGTTGTCCTGCTTGGTCCTACCCATCTCTCTCCCCTGCTCCCGCCCCACTTATTTATTGCTCCATCTCCCCGTTCCTGTGGTTCTCTACTCCATCTCCCCATCCTCCCCCTCGCTGCACTTCATTTCTCTCTCTTTCTCCTTGTCCCTCTCTTGTTCCCAGTATCCCATTTTCTTTCCTCTCCCATCTTTTCCCTCTGTCCTGCTGCCTTTGGGCACTGAGCCTTGTAGCCAACTCACTGCCGGCATTTCTTTTGTGCACGAAGGAACAAACCTTCACTGCCTCCTTTACCCTCCTGGATGTGTTTCCAGCTGCTGGCCTCGGGATGAGTGGCTGTGGTTAGGTCCAGAGGAGTGGGTGATGTGCTGTGGGGCTAGGGTGATGGCCTGTTCCTGATGGGCTCAAGCTGTGGGCTGGGGCAGCCCAGGTGGGACCTGTGAGGTGAGGTTGGGACTGGGCCAAGGGTTTAAAGAGGCTGGAGGTGGGGATGGGCTGGGGTAGCCCCAGGTGCAGCCAGTGAGGCTGGCCCTGCTGTGCTACGGGGCTCTAGCCGGGGAGGGGGCTGCCTGGGCACTGTGGGAGCTGGCTGAGGAGTGAAATGAAGGGCGTTCCACAGGCAGCTGCCTCCAGCAAGGAATGGCCGGTCCCCACAGCGACAAAAGATCTCTCCCAGCCATCCCTGACAGAGTGCACCACCAGCACACGGCACCGGGAGCTTGGTGCCCCTGTCGGCTGCATGTGTGTGCCACCATGCATCCAAGAAGCCTTGTGGGAGAAGAGCATCGAGGCACCTGCTGCCTGCTCCTGGGTAGGCAAGGGTTGGGCAGCTGGCACTGTGAATGAGGCAGGGCAGAGGCAGAGAGAGAAGCCTCAGGGTGGTGAAAGTCTCCTGCTAGCACCAGGAGCTGTGGTGAGTCATGCATCCCCTTGTGTGTGTCCGGGCCCAACCCTGCCATGCTTCTCCAGATCTCTGCCTGCCTACTTACCTGTCCTTGCCCCCATCTCCCTTTCAGGCTGTCCAGCTCTCTGAAGCTTTTTGCTCTTCTGCTAATACTGCCCTGTACCCCGTCGCCTTCTACATTTCCTTTCTATGCCTCTCCTTTTCCGGCTCCCCACCCGCTATTATTTCATTCTTCCCACACTGTGTTCTACCCTGTTGCTTCTGAAAATTGCATTCTCCCTCTACCCAGCGACGTGTCTCTATTTTCAGTGACTCCCTCTGCTCTGCACCCCATCAGTCTTCCAATGTCCTTTCCATGTGGCTGTCTATCCAGCTCCCTCTCCCGATATTTAACTTCTTACCTGTATGGCCAGTACTCCATTGCGTTCTAAATTTTCTCTCTATATCTCCATTTATCCAGTTCCCTGTCTGTATTTTTTATTTCTTCCTGCCTGTCCTCTGCTTCATGACTTTTTAAATTTTGTTTCAATGTCTTCATTTTAGTTTACTGACCTGATTTTTATTTTTTTTTCCTCTCTTAGTCCCTTTGCTTTTTAAATTTTCTTACTATGTCAACTTTTATCCAGTTTCCTGTCTGTTGTGGTTTAATTTCAGTCGGCAACTAAGCACCACGCAGCCACTCGCTCACTCCCCCCTCACCCGGTGGGATGGGGGAGAGAATTGGAAGAGCACAAGTGAGGAAAACTCATGGGTTGAGATAAAAACAGTTTAATAATTGAAATAAAATGATAATAATAATATGATAATAATAATGCTAATACACAAAGCAAGTGATGCACAGTACAATTGCTCACCACCTGCTGACCGATGCCCAGCCAGTCCCCGAGCAGCGGCCCCCCCGGCCAGCTTTCCCCCAGTTTATGTACTGAGCATGACATCACATGGTATGGAATGTCCCTTTGGCCAGTTTGGGTCAGCTGTCCTGGCTGTGCCCCCTACCAGCTTCTTGTGCACCTCCAGCCTTCTCAGTCGGTAGAGCATGGAAAACTAAAAAGTCCTTGGCTAGTGTAAGCATTAGCTAGCAACAACTAAAACATCGGTGCGTTATCAACTTTGTTCTCATCCTAAATCCAAAACACTGTACCAGCTACTAGAAAAGAAATTAACTCTATCCCTGCCGAAACCAGGACACTGTCCCTATTTTTAATTTTTTTCCTGTCTGTGCCTTACCCGGTTGCTTTTAAAATTATCTTTTTATGTCTAATTTAATGAAGCTTCCAAACCTATTTTTAGTTGTTCTCTGTTGGTCGTGTACCCCGTTGCTTTTAAAATTATTTAGTTTGCTATCCGTATTTTTAAATTTTTTTCTCCCTTATCTCCCTAATCGCTGTTGCTTTTAAAATGTTCTTTCTGTCTATTTTTATCCCATTCACTGTGTTTATTTTTTTAATTTTTTCTTCTTTCATTAATGCCGTCGCCTTTTAAATTTTTGTTCTATGGCTCAGTTTTAATTTGCTGTCCTATTTTTTAATTTATTTCCTTTATTTCCCTATTCCCCATAGCTTTTAAAATCTTTCTGTATATCTTTTTCCCATTCGCTGTCTTTATTTTTTAATTCTTGTCTTTCCTTAGTGCCATTGCATTTTATCATTTCTGTCTGTCTGCATTTTAGTTTGCTGTCACTATTTTTTTAGTTCTTTCCTCTCTTGATCCCTTGGCTTTTAAAATTTTCTACTTTTACCATGTTTGCTCTCTTTATTTTTTAATTATTTTTTTCTTGTTTTTCCTTAGTGCCATTGCTTTTTAAATTTTCTTTCTACGTCTCCATTTTAGTTCAACGTTGCTATTACTTAATTTTTTCCTTATTTCCTTAATCCTATTTGCTTCTAAAATATTCCGTCTACTTTTATTCCATTAACTGTCTTTATTATTTAATTATTTCTTGTCTCTATTAGTGGCCTCGCTTTTAAAATATTCTTTCTACCTCTCTGTTTCAGTTCGCTGTCCCTATTTTAAATTTTTTTCCTTTTTGTCCCTAATTCCTGTCGCTTTTTAAATTTTCTACTTTTATCCTGTTTGCTGTCTTTATTATTTCTTATCTTTCCTTTGTGCCCTCGCTTTTTAAATTTTCTTTCTTCATCTGTTTTAGTTCGCTGTCCCCATTTCATAACTTCTTCCTTTATTTCCCTAATCTCCCTTGCTTTTCAAACGTTCTTTCTATGCCTACTTTTATTCCCTTTGCTGTCTTCTTTTAATTGTTTCTTTTCTTTCCTTAGTGTTCTCGCTTTTAAAATTTTTTTCTACATCTCCATTTTAGTTTGCCATTGTGATTTTTAAAATTTTTTTTCTTATTTCCTTAATCACTCTTGCCTTTAAAATTTTCTGTCTACTTTTATCCTTGTTGTGCTTTAACCTCAGCTGGCAACTGAGCACCACACAGCCACTTCCTCACTCCCCTCCACCCCAGTGGGATGGGGGAGAGAATTGGAAGAGTAAAAGTGAGAAAACTCATGGGTTGAGATAAGAACAGTTTAATAGTTGAAATAAAATAAAGTAAAATAGTAATAGTAGTAGTAATAATAATAATAGAATATACAAAGCAAGTGATGCATGATGCACTTGCTCACCACCGATGCCCAGCCAGTCGCTGAACAGCGGCCCCCTGGCCAGCTTCTCCCTAGTTTATATGCTGAGCATGATGTCAAATGGTATGGAATATCCCTTTGGCCAGTTTGGGTCAGCTGTCCTGGCTGTGCCCCCTCCCAGCTTCTTGTGCACCTCCAGCCTTCTCAGTTGGTAAAGCGTGAGAAACTGAGAAGTCCTTGACTAGCTCCCCTCTACTGGGGGCTGACAGGGTCCATCTGTCAGAGAAGGGAAAGAGCATCTTCAGTCATAGGCTTGCCAAGCTGGTGAAGAGGGCTTTAAACTAGACATGCCAGGGGAGGAGAACCTCAATCCATCCCACTCCTACCAGTTTGATGCCAGGGCCAGCAATAGATGCCCAGAGCCTGGAGGAGGAACACAGGTCAGCAGGAGAGCACCTGAAGAGCAGCACAAAAGAACTCCAGCCAGTAAGTCAGCTTCATCGGGGGCCCAACTTCAATGCCTCTATGCAAATGCACATAGCATGGGGAATAAACAAGAGGAGCTAGAGACGTGCGCACGCCTGGAGGGCTATGACCTTATTGGCATCACGGAGACATGGTGGGATGGCTCCTATGATTGGAGTGTTGGGATGGAGGGATACAGGCTCTTTAGGAAGGACAGGCAGGGGAGACGAGGAGGGGGTGTCACCCTCTATGCCAGTGACCAGCTGGAGTGCATGGAGCTCTGCCTGGGGATGGATGAGGAGCCAACCAAGAGCTTATGGGTCAGAATTAAAGGGAAGGCAGGGACAGGTGACATTACGGTGGGGGTCTGCTACAGGCCACCCAACCAGGAAGACCGAGCGGATGAGGCCCTCTATAGACAGATAGGAGCAGCCTCACGCTCTCAAGCCCTGGTCCTCATGGGGGACTTCAACCACCCCAACATTTGTTGGTGGGACAACATGGCAGGACATAAGCAATCTGGGAGGTTCCTGGAATGCGCCGATGATAACTCTTTCTCCAAGTGGTAGAGAGGTCAACGAGGAGAGGTGCTATGCTGGACCTTGTTCTCACCAACAAGGAGGGGCTGGTGGGGAATGTGAAGCTCAAAGGCAGCCTGGGCTGCAGTGACCATGAAATGGTGGAGTTCAAGATCCTGAGGGCACCGTGGAGGGCACACAGCAAGCTCACTACCCTGGACTTCAGGAGAGCAGACTTTGGCCTCTTGAGGGATCTGCTTGGTAGAGTGCCATGGGACAAAGCCCTGGAGGGAAGAGGGGCCCAAGAAAGCTGGGTAATATTCAAGGATCACCTCCTCCAAGCTCAGGAGCGATGCATCCCAACAAAGAGGAAGTCAGGCAAAAACACCAGGAGGCCTGCATGGATGAACAAGGAGCTCCTGGACAAACTCAAACACAGAAAGGAAGCCTACAGAGGGTGGAAGCAAGGACAGGTAGCCTGGGAGGAATACAGAGAAATTGTCTGAGCAGCCAGGGATCAGGTTAGGAAAGCTAAAGCCCTGATGGAATTAAATCTGTCCAGGGACGTCAAGGGCAACAGGAAAAGATTCTATAGGTTCGTTGGGGATAAAAGGAAGACGAGGGAAAATGTGGGCCGTCTCCGGAATGAAACGAGAGACCTGGTTACCCGGGACACAGAGAAGGCAGAGGTACTCAATGGCTTTTTTTGCCTCAGTCTTCACCGGCAAGTGCTCGAGTGTCCTGGTTTTGGCAGGGATAGAGTTAATTTCCTTCCTAGTAGCTGGTACAGTGCTGTGTTTTGGATTTAGGATGAGAACAAAGTTGATAACGCACCGATGTTTTAGTTGTTGCTAGCTAATGCTTACACTAGCCAAGGACTTTTTAGTTTTCCATGCTCTACCGACTGAGAAGGCTGGAGGTGCACAAGAAGCTGGTAGGGGGCACAGCCAGGACAGCTGACCCCAACTGGCCAAAGGGACATTCCATACCATGTGATGTCATGCTCAGTACATAAACTGGGGGAAAGCTGGCTGGGGGGGCCACTGCTTGGGGACTGGCTGGGCATCGGTCGGCGGGTGGTGAGCAATTGTATTGTGCATCACTTGCTTTGTGTATTAGCATTATTATTATCATATTATTATTATCATTTTATTTCAATTATTAAACTGTTTTTATCTCAACCCATGAGTTTTTCTCACTTGTGCTCTTCCAATTCTCTCCCCCATCCCACCGGGTGGGGGGGAGTGAGCAAGCGGCTGCGTGGTGCTTAGTTGCCGACTGAAATTAAACCACGACAGTCCTTTTTGGCGCCCAACGTGGGGCTCGAAGGGTTTGAGATAATAACAGATTAACCGGAGTGTATTAAGGAACTTATATCTGTTAGTAGTTGTGGGTCACAATGTTGGTTTCTCTGTTCTCGATATTGATTTGTATAATCTGCATCGCGCTCTTTTTCCTGCTGTACATGTTAAAGATTGGTGTTGGTTTTTGCAGTTTGCTGTGGTCTGCAGTGAATAGTAATGTCTCACTTGTGAGGTTTGTTTTTAGAATATTGACCTTGACGTTAGTGTGGTATGTAAACTTCGCAATGAAGCCGTTACTGTACCACAGAGATCATTTCGTGGAGACAACTAGCAATTGCAGTAACTTTTCTGAGAGTTTTTTTACAGAGGAAATACAGAATGGCAGTGTCACTACCTTCTTCTATAATGTTTCCTCCTTCATTACAGTAACTTTTCAGTATTTTGAACATCCTTGGGTAGTTAAGATACTTCTATTGGTACTTCTTTGGAATATTGTTTCGGTTTTGTCTAAAGTTGGTAAGCAATTTAAGAATATCATCCAGAGATCTGCCCTAAGGCTGAATAGTTATGAGTGGCAGGGTGTGTGGGACAAGATGGGCAAGTACCTAGGCCAATGGGCACCCCCAGTGTTTTGGAACTTCACCCCTGAGCAAGTGCAGAATCCTGAAAAGTTAGTAGAATATTTGGAAAAAGTATGCTGTCACCGTGGCAACTCCAGAGAGATGCAGATCATTGCAACGTGCTGGGGCCTGGCCCATGCCTACCGAGCCCTGTTCAACACCATTCAGTGCCCTCAAAGGGAAGAGAAGGTCTCTGGCTCTGACAGTAAAACGACACGCACTGCGGCCACTCAGACCCCAGCAACATGCTCTGCAGCTACTCAGACCCCAGCAACAGGCCCTGCGGCCACTCCAACCCTAGCGACAGGCCCCGTGGCCACTCAAACCCTGGTGACATGCTCTGCAGCTACTCAGACTCCGGCAACAGGCCCTGTGTCCACTCCGACCCCGGCGACAGGCCCTGCGGCCACTCAGACCCCGGTGACACACCCTGTGGCTGAACCAAAGAACCAGCCTGTGCCGGTATCAGTCGCCCCTGTACACAGGAAGAAATTTTGGAAGCGGAAGTTGGCTCGTTTAGTAAGGGAGGAAGAAGCTTCTTCTAAAAGGGGGCTGGAGGAAGAAGTGTACGAGGCAGACGACCCTGGAGAAGGGCCATCACGAGAACGGGAGGAGGAGAGCCGGCCGCTGACCGGGGAGGAGGAAGAGGAAGAACTCATAAATGAGGCAGTGACCACCCGATCTCTATCCCTGAGTGAGCTGCGAGATATATGAAAAGATTTCAGCCGTCATCCAGGTGAGTATATTGTCACCTGGCTGCTCCGATGCTGGGATAATGGAGCCAGTAGCCTAGAATTGGAGGGTAGGGAAGCCAAGCAGCTGGGATCCCTTTCTAGGGAAGGGGGCATTGACAAAGCAATTGGAAAAGGGACACGAGTCCTCAGCCTTTGGCGATGACTCGTCAAGCGTGAAGGAAAGGTATCCCTTTAAGGAAGATGTCATATGTCGCCCAAGCAAGTGGACCACCATGGAGAAGGGTATCCAGTTTCTGAGAGAATTAGCTGTGCTGGAGGTGATTTATGATGACCTGAACAATGAACAACTATCTAAAGGTCCAGATGAAGTCAAGTGCACACGACCCATGTGGCGGAAGTTTATAAGGAGCTCACCATCGTCATACACCAATTCATTGGCAGTGATGACCTGGAAAGATGGAGAGGAACAAACAGTGGATGAATTGTCCGGCCAACTCCGGCAATACGAAGAAAGTCTTTCTTCCTCCCTCGTCTCGGCTGTGGAGAAACTGTCCTGGGAGATTCAGCAACTCAGAGAGGATAGGTCCTACTCCTCACCTGTATGGACCAGTATCTCGGCTATTAGAAGTAAGCGTTCTTTTGCCCAAGACAGAGAATATAAAGGGTACACACCACGGGGCACCCTGTGGTTTTACCTGCGTGACCACGGAGAGGACATGAGGAAGTGGGATGGGAAACCTACCGCAGCCCTAGGGGCACGGGTACGCGAATTGCAAGGGAAAACAATCACAGAAAGAGCTTCTCCCAGGAAAATTGCTGCTCCAGTTTCCAGCGGGCAGTTCCCCAGAGAGAGTAGAAGGGCTGATCTTACTCTTGATCTTAATGAAGAAACTTCTGACTCGTACGTACAAGAAATGAGAAATGAGTACTGTGATGAGGATTAGAGGGGCCCTGCCTCCAGCCAGGGGGAGGAAAGGGACAACCGGGTTTACTGGACTGTGTGGATTTGGTGGCCTGGCACATCAGACCCACAGAAGTATAAGGCTCTAGTAGACACCGGTGCACAGTGTACCCTAATGCCATCAAGATATATAGGGGCAGAACCCATCTGTATTTCTGGGGTGACGGGGGGATCCCAACAGCTAACTGTATTGGAAGCCGAAGTAAGTCTAACTGGGAATGGGTGGCAAAAGCACCCCATTGTGACTGGCCCAGAGGCTTCGTGCATCCTTGGCATAGACTACCTCAGGAGAGGGTAGTTCAAGGACCCAAAAGGGTACCGGTGGGCTTTTGGTATAGCTGCCTTGGAGACGGAAGAAATGAAACAGCTGTCCGCCTTGCCTGGTCTCTCAGAGGACCCCTCTGTTGTGGGGTTGCTGAAGGTCGAAGACCAACAAGTGCCAATCGCTACCACCACGGTGCACTAGCGGTAATATCGCACCAACCGAGACTCCTTGATTCCCATTCATGAGCTGATTCGTCGACTGGAGAGCCAAGGAGTGATCAGCAAGACCCGCTCACCCTTTAACAGTCCCATATGGCCAGTACGGAAGTCTAATGGAGAGTGGAGACTAACAGTAGACTGTCGTGGCCTAAATGAAGTCACGCCACCGCTGAGTGCTGCTGTGCCAGACATGCTAGAACTTCAATACGAATTGGAATCAAAGGCAGCCAAGTGGTATGCCACAATTGATATCACTAATGCGTTTTTCTCAATCCCTTTGGCAGCAGAGTGCAGGCCACAGTTTGCTTTCACTTGGAGGGGTGTCCAGTACACCTGGAACTGACTGCCCCAGGGGTGGAAACACAGCCCCACCATTTGCCATGGACTGATCCAGACTGCACTGGAACAGGGTGAAGCTCCAGAACACCTGCAATACATTGATGATATCATCGTGTGGGGCAACACAGCAGGAGAAGTTTTTGAAAAAGGGAAGGAAATAGTCCAAATCCTGCTGAAGGCCGGTTTTGCCATAAAACAAAGTAAGGTCAAGGGACCTGCACAGGAGATCCAGTTTTTAGGAATAAAATGGCAAGATGGACGTCGTCAGATCCCAATGGATGTGATCAACAGAATAACAGCCATGTCTCCACCAACTAGCAAAAAGGAAACACAAGCTTTCTTAGGCGTCGTGGGTTTTTGGAGAATGCGTATTCCAAATTACAGTCTGATTGTAAACCCTCTCTATCAAGTGACCCAAAAGAAGAACGATTTCAAATGGGGCCCTGAGCAACGACAAGCTTTTGAACAAATTAAAGAGGAGATAGTTCATGCAGTAGCCCTGGGGCCAGTCCGGGCAGGGCAAGAGGTAAAAAATGTGCTCTACACCGCAGCCGGGGAGAATGGCCCTATCTGGAGCCTCTGGCAGAAAGCACCAGGGGAGACTCGAGGTCGACCCCTAGGGTTTTGGAGTCGGGGATACAGAGGATCCGAGGCCTGCTATAGTCCAACTGAAAAAGAGATATTGGCAGCATATGAAAGGGTTCGAGCTGCTTCAGAAGTGATCGGCACTGAAGCACAGCTCCTCCTGGCACCCCGACTGCCGGTGCTAGGCTGGATGTTCAGAGGGAGGGTCCCCTGTACACATCATGCAACTGATGCTACATGGAGTAAGTGGGTTGCACTGATCACACAACAGGCTCAAATATCAAACCCCAGTCGCCCAGGAATCCTGGAAGTGATCATGGATTGGCCAGAAGGCAAAGTTTTTGGAATATCGCCAGAGGAGGAGGTGACGCGTGCTGAGGAGGCCCCAGTGTATAATGAACTACCAGAAAATGAGAAGCAATATGCCCTGTTCACTGATGGGTCCTGTCATCTTGTGGGAAAGCATCGGAGGTGGAAAGCTGCTGTAAGGAGTCCTATGCGACAAGTTGTAGAAACGGCTGAAGGAGAAGGTGAGTCGAGCCAATTTGCAGAAGTAAAGGCCATCCAGCTGGCTTTAGACATTGCTGACCAAGAAAAGTGGCCAGTGCTCTATCTCTATACTGACTCATGGATGGTGGCAAATGCCCTGTGGGGGTGGTTGCAGCAATGGAAGCAGAGCAACTGGCAGCGCAGAGGCAAACCATCTGGGCTGCCGCATTGTGGCAAGATATTGCTGCCCAGGTGGAGAACCTGGTTGTAAAAGTCCGTCACGTAGATGCTCACATACCCAAGAGTCGGGCCACTGAAGAACATCAAAACAACCAGCAGGTGGATCAGGCTGCTAAGATTGAAGTGGCTCAGGTGGATCTGGACTGGCAACATAAGGGTGAATTATTTCTAGCTCGGTGGGCCCATGACACCTCAGGTCACCAAGGAAGAGATGCAACATACAGATGGGCTCGTGATCGAGGGGTGGACTTGACCATGGACACTATTGCGCAGGTTATCCATGAATGCGAAACATGTGCTGCAATCAAGCAAGCCAAGCGGTTAAAGCCTTTTTGGTATGGAGGACGATGGCTGAAATATAAATATGGCAGATTGATTATATCACACTCCCACAAACCCGCCAAGGCAAGCGCCGCGTGCTTACAATGGTGGAGGCAACCACCGGATGGCTGGAAACATATCCCGTGCCCCATGCCACTGCCCGGAACACTATCCTGGGCCTTGAAAAGCAAGTCCTACGGCGACATGGCACCCCAGAAAGAATTGAGTCAGACAACGGGACTCATTTCTGAAACAACCTCATAGACACCTGGGCCAAAGAGCACGGCATTGAGTGGGTGTATCACATCCCCTGTCATGCACCAGCCTCTGGGAAAATTGAATGATACAATGGACTGTTAAAGACTACGCTGAGAGCAATGGGTGGCGGGACATTCAAACATTGGGATACGCATTTAGCAAAGGCCACCTGGTTAGTCAACACTCGGGGATCTGCCAATCGAGCTGGCCCTGCCCAGTCAGAACTTTTACGTACTGTAGATGGGAATAAAGTCCCTGTAGTGCACATAAAAAATATGTTGGGGAAAACAGTTTGGGTTATTCCCTGCCTGGAAAAGGACAAACCACCCATTATTCTATAACATCTATTGTGCATGCTCAAGTCTCATAATATTACATACCATACTAATGTTCAATACATAACCACCCGCTAATGATATACACACACACACACACACACAAAGCACATTGATGATGGTACCAGGTCCCTTCGTCTGATCCCTCTAAAA